>NC_091646.1:96980114-97191520 GCF_027580195.1 Bos mutus
TGGACGGAGATTCATGACATTGTACAGGAGACAGGAATCAAGACCAAATCCATGGAAAAGAAATGCAAAAAAGCAATATGGCTGTCTGAGGAGGTCTTACAAATAGCTGTGAAAAGAAGAGAAGTGAAAAGCAAAGGAAAAAAGGAAAGATATTCCCATTTGAATGCAGAGTTCCAAAGAATAACAAGGAGAGATAAGAAAGCCTTCCTCAGCGATCAATGCAAAGAAATAGAGGAAAACAACAGAATGGGAAAGACTAGACATCTCTTCAAGAAAATTAGAGATACCAAGGGAACATTTCACACAAAGATGGGCTTGATAAAGGACAGAAATGGTATGGACCTAACAGAAGCAGAAGATATTAAGAAGAGGTGGCAAGAACACACAGAAGAACTGTACAAAAAGAGCTTCATGACCCAGATAATCACTATGGTGTGGTCACTCACCTAGAGCCAGACATCCTGGAATGTGAAGTCAAGTGGGCCTTAGAAAGCATCATTACGAACAAAGCTAGTGGAGGTGATGGAATTCCAGATGAGCTATTTCAAATTCTAAAAGATGATGCTGTGAAAGTGCTGCACTCAATATGCCAGCAAATTTGGAAAACTCAGCAGTGGCCACAGGACTGGAAAAGGTCAGTTTTCATTCCAATCCTAAAGAAAGGCAATGCCAAAGAATGCTCAAACTACCGCACAATTGCACTCATCTCACATGCTAGTAAAGTAATGCTCAAAATTCTCCAAGCCAGGCTTCAGCAATACGTGAACTGTGAACTTCCAGATGTTCAAGCTGGTTTTAGAAAAGGCAGAAGAACTAGAGATCAAATGGCCAACATCCACTGGATCATCAAAAAAGCAAGAAAGTTCCAGAAAAACATCTATTTCTGCTTTATTGACTATATCAAAGCCTTTGACTGTATGGATCACAATAAGCTGTGGAAAATTCTGAAAGAGATGGGAATACCAGACCACCTGACCTGCCTCTTGAGAAACCTGTATGCAGGTCAGGAAGCAACAGTTAGAATTGGACATGGAACAACAGACTGGTTCCAAATAGGAAAAGGAGTATGTCAAAGCTGTATGTTGTTTATTTAACCTGCTTATTTAACTCCTATGCAGAGTACATCATGAGAAACGCTGGGCTGGAAGAAGCACAAGCTGGAATCAAGATCATCGGGAGAAATATCAATAATTTCAGATATGCAGATGACACCAACCTTATGGCAGAAAGTGAAGAGGAACTAAAAAGCCTCTTGATGAAAGTGAAAGAGGAAAAGTTGGCTTAAAGCTCAATGTTCAGAAAACAAAGATCATGGCCTCTGGTCCCATCATTCATGGGAAATAGATGGGGAAACAGTGGAAACAGTGTCAGACTTTATTTTTTGTGGGGCTCCAAAATCACTGCAGATAGTGATTGCAGCCATGAAATTAAAAGACGCTTACTCCTTGGAAGGAAAGTTATGATCAATCTAGATAGCATATTGAAAAGCAGAGATATTATTTTGACAACAAAGGTCCATATAGTCAAGGCTATGGTTTTTCCAGTGGTCATGTATGGATGTGAGAGTTGGACTGTGAAGAAAGCTGAGCGCTGAAGAATTGATGCTTTTGAACTGTGGTGTTGGAGAAGACTCTTGAGAGTCCCTTGGACTGCAAGGAGATTCAACCAGTCCATCCTAAAGGAGATCTGTCTTGGGTGTTCATTGGAAGGACTGATGCTGAAGCTGAAACTCCAACACTTTGGCCACCTCATGCGAAGAGTTGACTCACTGGAAAAGACCCTGATGTTGTGAGGGATTGGGGGCAGGAGGAGAAGGGGATGACAGAGGATGAGATGGCTGGATGGCATCACCGACTCAATGCACATGAGTTTGGGTGAACTCCAGGAGTTGGTGATGGACGGGGAGGCCTGGCGTGCTGCGATTCATGGGGTCGCAAAGAGTCAGACACGACTGAGTGACTGAACTGAACCGAACTGAACTGAATATCAGAACAAGGACTACACCAAGATCCAAATAGACTTCATGATGTCCTAAGTCTCCCAAAACATGAAAGTAAATGCCAACTGTGAGGTTTTCTCAGACTAGTTGGTTATTGCCAAAACTGGATTCTAAATTTTTCTTTTATGGCCAAACCCCTGTATTCTTTACTCTAATAACAAGGCGAACCCAATTTTTTTGATAGACTGGATAACTTACCCTTTAAGGCCTTAAAGGAGAGTTTGATGAACTCAATTGTCCTTGGGCATCTCAATGATTAGATTCCCTTTTCTTTGGGGTTCTCTCCAAAGACCACAGGGACCCATAGGTTAATATAGTCAGTCATTGGACCCTGTGGCACATGGATATGCCCCTTGCCTTAGAGTCATTACTGCCACTTTTCTTTGGTTAAGGCCACTGAGAAAATTGTTGTGGGCTCTCCTTTAATCATTTTTGTACCTCATACATTTGAAATTCTTTTGAATTCTCATCACTTTCAGCATTTCTCAGGCAGCCACTTCACCTCCTATGAAGTCCTTTTAACTACCCCTCCATAACTCTTCATATTGCAAAAACATTACATCACCAATGAAATCCCTCACAATTGCTTAATGCTGACAGACCACCTCCTGACTCCTCCTAATGATCTACAGAAGATTCCACTGGGTAACATTTACTTCTCACGGGTCAGTGATGGTTCTTATTTAAAAGGTAACAATGGCAAATATTGTGCTGGGTATGCTATTGCAACTTCTTTTGAGATTGTTAAGGCAGCATCTTTACCTAAGCTGCTTTGGCCCAAGGGGCTAAATTATATGCTCTTATAGGCTCTTGTACTTTAGCTGAGGATGAAACTGCCAATATTTATACTCATAGTAAGATATGCTTTTGGAGCAGTTTATGATTTTGGAATATTGTGGAAGTCATGTGGCTTCCTTACTTCCAGTGGAAATAAAATTAAAAATGATCCCTATGCTCAAGACTAGACTGAAGCTTCCTCTTGAAGATAGGCTACTGCCTTTCTACTGCTGAAGTCATTTTGGGAAGGATTAACCCTATTGGAAGAACTTTTCTTGAAATTTAAGGAACCCATTTTACTGGCCAAGTGCTTCAACAATTTTGTTTTGGCCAGTTTTATAAAACTTTCACTGTGCTTACTACTGTCAATCCTCTTGTTAATGGAATGCATTAACAGCATTATTAAGACTCAGTTGGCAAAATTTGCAGAAGGCCCCCAGATACCTTGGCCAAAAGCACTGATATTAGTCTTTCTAAATCTCAGATCCACCACTTTGGGAACTCAAACTTTTACCCTTCAAGAGAGCCACAGGAAACCCAGTGCACTTGGTTCCTGCTTTTGACCTACAACTGATAGAAGGAGAGATACTCCAATATGCAATGGCTTAACTGCTTCCATCAAAAATAACCATGTTTTGGTAGAGTAATTTTTTCACAGTACACCCTCAGGAGATGGACACATTAAGCACCATACTGGCCAAAACAAACCTGTTGAAGCACATGGTCAGTAAAATGGGTTCCTTAAATTTCAAGAAGAGTTCTTCCAATAGGGTTAATCCTTTCCAAAAGGACTTCAGCAGTAGAAAGGCAGTAGCCTATCTTCAAGGGGAAGCTTCAGTCTAGTCTTGAGCATAGGGATCATTTTTAATTTTATTTCCACTGGAAGTAAGGAAGCCACATTACTTCCACAATATTCCAAAATCATGAACTGCTCCAAAAGCATATCTTACTATGAGTATAAATATTGGCAGTTTCATCCTCGGCTAAAGTACAAGAGCCTATAAGAGCATATAATTCAGCCTCTTAGGCCAAAGCAGTTTAGGTAAAGATGCTGCCTCAACAATCTCAAAAGAAATTGCAATAGCATACCCAGCACAATATTTGCCATTGTTACCTTTTAAATAAGAACCATCACTGACCCATGAGAAGTAAATGTTACCCAGTGGAATCTTCTGTAGATCATTAGGAGGAGTCAGGAGGTGGTCTGTCAGCATTAAGCAATTGTGAGGGATTTCATTGGTGATGTAATGTTTTTGCAATATGAAGAGTTATGGAGGGGTAGTTAAAAGGACTTCATAGGAGGTGAAGTGGCTGCCTGAGAAATGTTCCAAAAGAACTCCCTTTAACCTCAATGGAAAGGCTTCTACTAGGTACTGCTTCAGTTCAGTTCAGTTCAGTCACTCTGTCGTATCTGACTCTTTGCGACTCCATGAATTGCAGCACGCCAGGCCTCCCTGTCCATCACCAACTCCTGGAGTTCATTCAGACTTACGTCCATTGAGTCGGTGATGCCATCCAGCCATCTCATCCTCTGTCGTCCCCTTTTCCTCCTGCCCCCAATCCCTCCCAGCATCACAGTCTTTTCCAATGAGTCAACTCTTCGCATGAGGTGGCCAAAGTACTGGAGTTTCAGCTTTAGCATCATTCCTTCCAAAGAACACCCAGGGCTGATCTCCTTTAGAATGGACTGGTTGGATCTCCTTGCAGTCCAAGGGACTCTCAGGAGTCTTCTCCCACACCACAGTTCAAAAGCATCAATTCTTGGGCGCTCAGCTTTCTTCACAGTCCAACTCTCACATCCATCATGACCACAGGAAAAACCATAGCCTTGACTAGATGGACCTTTGTTGGCAAACTAATGTCTCTGCTTTTCAATATGCTGTCTAGATTGATCATAATTTTCCTTCCAAGGAGTAAGCGTCTTTTAATTTCATGGCTGCAGTCAACATCTGCAGTGATTTTGGAGCCCAGAAAAATAAAGTCTGTCACTATTTCCACTGTCTCCCCATCTATATGCCATGAAGTGATGGGACTGGATGCCATGATCTTCGTTTTCTGAATCTTGAGCTTTAAGCCAACTTTTTCACTCTCCTCTTTCACCTTCATCAAGAGGCTTTTTAGTTCCTCTTTACTTTCTGCCATTAGGGTGGTGTCATCTGCATATCTGAAGTTATTGATATTTCTCCTGGAAATCTTGATTCCAGCTTGTGCTTCTTCCAGTCCAGCGTTTCTCATGATGTACTCTGCATATAAGTTAAATAAGCAGGGTGACAATATACAGCCTTGACGTACTTATTTTCCTATTTGGAACCAGTCTGTTGTTCCATGTCCAGTTCTAACTGTTGCTTCTTGATCTGCATACAGGTTTCTCAAGAGGCAGATCAGGTGGTCTGGTATTCCCATCTCTTTTAGAATTTTCCACAGCTTACTGTGATCCACAGTCAAAGGCTTTGGCATAGTCAATAAAACAGAAATAGATGTTTTTCTGGAACTCTCTTGCTTTTTCGATGATCCAGTGGATGTTGGCAATTTGATCTCTGGTTCCTCTGCCTTTTCTAAAACCAGCTTGAATATCTGGAAGTTCATGGTTCACATATTGCTGAAGCCTGGCTTGGAGAATTTTGAGCATTACTTTACTAGCGTGTGAGATGAGTGCAATTGTGCAGCAGTTTGAGCATTCTTTGGCATTGCCTTTCTTTGGGATTGGAATGAAAACTGACCTTTTCCAGTCCTGTGGCCACCTGTTGAGTTCTCCAAATTTGCTGGCATACTGAGTGCAGCACTTTCACAGCATCATCTTTCAGGATTTGAAATAGCTCAACTGGAATTCCATCACCTCCACTAGCTTTGTTTGTAGTGATGCTTCCTAAGGCCCACCTGACTTCACATTCCAGGATGTCTGGCTCTAGATGAGTGTGAGTGATCACACCTTTGTGATTATCTGGGTTGTAAATATCTTTATTGTACAGTTCTTCTGTGTATTCTTGCCACCTCTTCTTAATATCTTCTGCTTCTGTTAGGTCCATACCATTTCTGTCATTTATTGAGCCCATCTTTGCCTGAAATATTCCCTTGGTATCTCTAATTTTCTTGAAGAGACCTCTAGTCTTTCCCATTCTATTGTTTTCCTCCATTTCTTTGCATTGATCGCTGAGGAAGGCTTTCTTATCTCTCATTGCTATTCTTTGGAACTCTACATTCAAATGGGTATATCTTTTCTTTTCTTCTTTGCTTTTCACTTCTCTTCTTTTTACAGCTATTTGTAAGGCCTCCTCACACAGCCATATTGCTTTTTTGCATTTCTTTTTCTTGGGGATGGTCTTGCTCCCTGTCTCCTGTACAATGTCACGAACCTCTGTCCATAGTTCATCAGGCACTCTGTCTATCAGATCTAGCCCCTTAAATCTATTTCTCACTTCCCCTGTATAGTCATAAGGGATTTAATTTAGGTCATACCTGAATGGTAAAAGTCAATTAAAACTTCTGAAATTTAATAATTTGACCCATATAAGGTATTCATGTTTACAAAAGCCTGCATTTTAATATAAAGATAAGAATTCATACAGGTAATCATATAAAGTTTCATTATGGAATAGAAAATAAGGCTAGATTTTAGCCTCTTTTTAGTTTTACATATTTAACTTTCTAGTGCAGACTTTAGATTAATTAGGTATGTATTCTTCTGTGATGGGAAACAGGATGCAAGTAATCTCAACACAGATTAAATGGTTTTAATGTCGTGAACCAGCAATTGTCTCTAGAAATAACTGACCCTATTTTCCAACTGCTTTCAGAAATGGCAGAATAATAGTAAGTCTGCCAAAACCAAACTTGTTGTTGGTAGATATTTTTTAAAGTTCATATGGTAAATACTAATCATGCCAGTGCGGCAATTTGTTATTTCAATGTGCATTTAGCAGCTGACTCAAACCTGGAAGGCCGCTGGGAAATGGTGCTGTGCAAAATCAGAATTTTTTTTTCCCCTACAATAGCAATACTGAAATTAGCCTCTGGCCAGGGTATATCACTAAATACACTTGTACTTATAAATTTCCTATATAAAGTATATATACCATATTCTATAATATGGGACTCTGAGGTCCTCATCAATTTTTTGCTAAGGCTCATGAACTAATTCAAAGTTGTTCATAAGAAACATGCTGACCTTGTCTGCAGGCAAAATTAAATGGATGTGAGAAGGTATTTTGTCATTTTATGTGGGTGTGAATAAGGTCATTTGCTATCTTAACTTGAATAATCACACCCCTCCCATCCCAACCTACAGTCCTTTTACTTTCCTTCTTAGCAATTATCACCATATAACATATTATATATCTTACCTTTTTACTTGTTAATTTTCTCTTTCTCTTACTGAAGTATAAGTTTCATGAAGTCAGAGATTTTTTTTTTTTGAAGTCAGAGATTTTTGTCTGTAATTTCTTCCTGCTATAACCTGCCAGTTATTATATGTGCCTGGTGCATAGTCAGTGCTTGATAAATATATGTTAAATGAATTAAATGAAGGGAATAAGTAAATGGACCTTCTCTAAGTTCATTTAACAATATCATAATATAAGAATATTTTAAAACAGGTCAAAGCAACTTTCACTTGAGTTTTTCTTCTATTGGATAATAAAATTCATATAATTTTTTCCTTTCATTTTGCTTTAGCCAAATTTAATGTCTAGTAAATGACAGAAACTGTTACCCCAGGTCACTATTCCATTACTTCTTATAAATTCAATAATTTATAAAGATTTTTCTTTCCATTTTAGTACTTTTCCTATATATTTTACAGGTCCTCTTAAATTCTGTTATTAATCATAGAAAGCATACATTAAAATAAATATAATCTATATTTAACTAATAATTCAGTTTTAAAAACTCTGAAAAGGTTGTTAAAATATTATTCATGTACCTATTCTACGAAAACCCTTCAGAAAACAAAATATGTTGGAAAGAGAAATACTTTTTCTACTTTAAATCAGTGAACAAGTATGAATTGTGACATTAAATAATTCCCACAGGCTTGTTGCATACACTTATGTTAATTATTCTAGCAATAGGAGTTTCATTTTAGGACATGTACTATGACTACATTGGTAGGAGAATGACTACATTTTCTCCTATTGAGAAAGATACAATCAAAGGCTGTTAGTGTTGAAGAATAATTAAATACCTGCAAAAACTAAATTCTAACTTCTGGGAGGCTTTGCCTTTTATGTAGTGAATTCTAATAAGAAATCACCAGTGTGAAAATAAGTTATTAGGTAGTATTACTTCACTACCAACTATTCAGATTGATCAAACATATTTATTTTCCCATAAATGCTAACTAAACTCTTCAGTGTACAGTTGAATAAAGGAAACAAAAATATCTGACATTGCCTATGAATATATATTTTTCATCTATAATATATGTTAACATTCTAGTGGATATTTTGGACTATAAATATAAACATAATATATTATTGGAGCTTAAAATTTAATTGGAAGTATAAAAAAAATAGAAAACTGATAGATGATCTAAACATTCCATTTATTTGTGTACCAGAAGAGTCTTGGTCAGTTATTCTTTGGGACCTGTAATAATTTTACCCTTAAGAACATTGTAGATATTATGTAGGGATTTTCAGGGTATGATGGCGTATAATATTATAAGTACTATTTGGTTATGACCATTGGAATACACATCAAAATCCTCCCCTAAGTTTCAATCTTTTAACAGCATTGGAAACTAGGAATCTTCAGTCTGCAAAGCTTAAAGAAGTATTTCTATTTACTGAAGTGTAAGTGACGTCTTGAGGCAGGATGTTGGTGTGTACAACAGAGATACGGCTGGAAGAAGGGACCACAAAATTTTCACTCATGTGTTTATTAAATACCTTCACTTTCCCACTGGAAAAAAAAGGGAGGATTGTATCATCTGTCCTCCCAATCCACCTTATCCATGTTTCTCGTTCCATAATCAGCCTTGTCTGAGCTGTGAGAATATTGTCCTTTGGAGAATACACCATAGTTCTTTATTTACCATCTCTGCTAGTGAAAGAAAAGAGTTTCTGATGACATCCAGAAAATCTCTTTCTAGTGGGCATATAACCAGGTAGTGAAACCAAGATATCCTTCCTTTAGACCAGAAAACTTACATAAAACAGATACAATTACAAAATAGTAACAATAATAATAAATATTATGTACCAGCTATAGAATGGGCTAATTAGCTATCTCTTTGTTTTGCAAATTAAGAAAATAATTCCAATAGCAAGGTTATTATGAGAAAGGAGAATTCACTGATTTAGACTTGATACTGACATAACACCAAAGTTTTATATCTTCTATTTCATGCATATCACAAGTTGCAACAACAACCACAAAAATGAAATAAAGAAAACTTTTTTTTTTTTGGACAAAAATGTACCATGTGAAGTAAAATTAATTTTAAGACACTGATATGCTCTTGTCTATGATGAAAATACAAGAACCCATAATCAAAATTTGAGTTGATTTTAAAGTCAGAAAGAAATGAATAGAGTGCAGTGAGACAAGAAAACATGGCAAAGGGTTTAATATTGCAGATTGAAATTCAGTCTTAGAAACAGTGAAGTGTAGTGATGGTGTGGGGAAGCTGAATCCATCATATGGAAGGCAAACCAAGGATACTTTCTCTGAATGCAGAAAAACAGAAAAGAGAGTATGACAATTAAAACTATAAGATAAGACATGGGGAAGATAGAATGAGAAAGTTTATCTTCCTAAGGAGGAGATCAAAACCAAAAGATAATGAAAGAAAAGCAATATAAGATTTAATTTAGTAAAATATCACACAACTGAAGAAAGGTTTGACTTATAAGACAAAGTGTTTACCAAGAAAAATATCTCATCCTAGTGAATTTGTGAGACATTTCATGAAAAATTAATAATTCTACAATCAAAAAGCAGAAAATGAAAATTTTACTCCAGGGAATAAAAAAAAGACTTTGGAACATTTGCAATAACAAATGAAGAAGAGAATAGAGTAAAATCTACAATATTTTGAGAGAAAAAAGAAGTAAAAAAAAAATTTATATTCCAGATAGTCTGTCAACATACATAGGTGGCATGTAGGGCAGAGAAAGTGAACCACCATGTTCTTTCACAAGAAACACTGGAAGATATATTCTAGCTAGTAAAAATATGAATTATTATATTTATTAATTTATTCATCAAATATTTAGTGATAGCTCTCTGTAATACCATTATTATAGAAAGCCAGTATGCTAGGCATTGAGGATAAAAAGGTGGGCCAAGCTTTGTATGGTGCTTGAACTTAATGCATTTCTAGAATGCATAACTGGGAGATAGGATCCAAAGAGGAAATAAAAAAGTATTCATTCTCAAAATTATCATCATCCTTAGCAAGTGATTTTGGTTATCAAGTTCTCTGGTTCCAAGATTGCTGCTATATCCCTAACATAATGTCTTGTTAAGGATAGAGGATATCCAGAAGACTTACCTAATTTATGCTTCACCTTGTTGTTCACTTCTGGGTACAGGGGCACTAGGAAATTCAGTTTCGGTCTTGGCACATTGAAATCTAGAATGAAATGAGCTGTTAGTAAAGAATGAGAGAACAGACATTGGGGAGACAACCAGTTGTCTTGGATATACACATACATGGGGAAATTACTCTCATACACAACTTTTTATGGTGTATATCATTACAGACTTTCTGAATGAAATTTTGCAAATTATATTAAAATATTTAAAATCTTTATATACTTTTGATGGCGCTTTTTTACTTTGAGGAAGTTGTTCTAATGAAACAGAGTAATTCTGTCTCACCAAGCAGACTTCAGAAGTTCACAGCTATGGTCATCTTGGTACGTAGATTGGAAACAATCCAAATGTCAAGAAAACCAATCAAAGTTGTAGGTTCTGGATATCAACTAATTACTTTTTGAATGGGGTATGGGATACAGTTGTGCCCTTTAAGGTACTTCAAATTGTAGCTCCTAATCCCTTTATTTTAATAATAAGGTTTAAGTAATGTCAAACTTGAGACTTTTTTCTTAAATTTTGGTATCCTATATGCTGCTGAGCTTTCCCAAAGTAACCAGTTTTTTTCATTCTCACTTGTCCAACATTCTATAGTTTGCTGCCTATTAAATATTGTATACTGATCTGATTTGTAATCAAAATTGTAGATAAGTAACACATTATCATCTAGTTATATTTAGTTTCATCATTCAGAGAGTTCAGGATTTGGTCAATGAAGAATATGATATTTAGCTGATTCATCTTGCAAAAACCATTTGAAATTTCTTTCTTCCTACATAGGGTGGGAGATTACCAATTATAACCAATTTGTTTCTGTAGGGTCTTAATTTTCCTAAACATAACAAATATTTAGAAAGGTACAACTTTATTCTTCATAAAAAGATAATTTCTTAACAGAAAATGGATTTTATACACATTACATTCCCTTATCATTTAAATTAACCAATTAAATAAAGTTTATTGATATCAGCAATCAATTCCTAAAAGATGATGCTGGCAAAGTGGTGCACTCAATATACCAGCAAATCTGGAAAACTCAGCAGTGGCCACAGGACTGGAAAAGGTCAGTTTTCATTCCAATTCAAAGAAAGGCAATGCCAAAGAATGTTCAAACTACTGCACAATTGTACTCATCTCAAACACTACCAAAGTAATGCTCAAAATTCTCCAAGCCAGGCTTCAACAGTACATGAACCATGAACTTCCAGATGTTCAAACCGTTTTAGAAAAGGCAGAGGAACCAGAGATCAAATGGCCAACATCCACTGGATCATCGAAAAAGCAAGAGAGTTCCAGAAAAACATCTACTTTTGCTTTATTGACTATGCCAAATTCTTTGACTGTGTGGATCACAATAAACTGAGGAAAATTCTTCAAGAGATGGGAATACCAGACCATCTGACCTGCCTCCTGAGAAATCTGTATGCAGGTCAAGAAGCAACAGTTAGAACTGGACATGGAACAACAGACTTGTTCCAAATAGGAAAGGAGTACATCAAGACTGTATATTGTCACCGTGCTTATTTAACTTATATGCAGAGTACATCATGAGAAATGCCAGGCTGGATGAAGCACAAGCTGGAATCAAGACATCTGGGAGAAATATCAATAACCTCAGATATGCAGATGACACCACGCTCATGGCAGAAAGTGAAGAACTGAAGAGCCTCTTGATGAAAGTGAAAGAGGAGAGTGAAAAAGTTCGCTTAAAATTCAACATTCAGAAAACTAAAATCATGGCATCCAGTCCCATCACTTCATGGCAAATAGATGGGGAAACAATGGAAACAGTTATAGAATTAATTTTCTTGGGCTCCAAAATCACTGCAGATGGTGACTAGGGCTGTGAAATTAGAAGACACTTGCTTCTTGGAAGAAAAGCTATGATCAACCTAGACAGCATATTAAAAAGCAGAGACATTACTTTGCCAACAAAAGTCCGTCTAGTCAAGGCTATGGTTTTTCCAGTAGTCATGTATGGATGTGGACTATAAAGTTGAGACTTTAGACTATAAAGTTGAGAGTTGGACTATAAAGAAAGCTGAGTGCTAAAGAATTGATGCTTTTGAACTCTGGTGTTGGAGAAGACTCTTGAGAGTCTCTTGCCCTGTAAGGAGATCCAACAAGTCAATCCTAAAGGAAATCAGTCCTGGATATTCATTGGAAGGACTGATGCTAAAGCTGAAACTCCAATACTTTGGCCACCTGATGTGAAGAACTGACTCATTAGAAAAGACCCTGATCGTGTAAAAGATTGAAGGCAAGAGGAGAAGGGGATGACAGAAGATGAGATGGTTGGATGGCATCTCTGACTCGATGGACATGAGTTTGAGTAGGCTCCAGGAGTTGGTGATGGACAGGGAAGCCTGGCGTGCTGCAGTCCATGGTGTCACAAAGAGTTGGACATGACTGAGCGACTAGACTGAACTGAACTGAACTGAACTGATTGATATCAGCTTTCACTTACATTATAATGTTCTTGTTTTTAAACTTCATACTAAACTTTCCTTTTATGATTATAACTAAAGAGTTATGCATTCACAGACTCGACTTGTTTCAAATAATTACAGTAGTATTTCCTCTGTTATGTATATATTGTCAAAACTTAGATCATGAGAATCCTTTTTAAACTGAGCTCATTTGTTCTTGTGCTAGCCAAGCCATCTCTGAAATCCTCCTCACTTTTGGGCAGCCATACTATATTCTAGGCCACAGGATCAGCTTTTATTCAAGAAGTCTAGTTCATTTTTACAAAGGAAAAGAAAAGGCATTTTTCTGGGCATTGGGGACTGTGTACCAGGTTTTCCACATGAGTATGTCTGGTAGATAGTATGCAATTAATGCTGGGTAAAATTCTAGCTAAAACCAGAAAAGAAACTATTTTTAAAAAGGCCACAAATACACAATGTTTCTAGTTTGTTATTAGTTCTTTATTTTGTGAAGTTTATTTTATCAATGACATACTTAGGTTATTAATCCTTCCCTAAAGTTTCAAATATGCTCCCTCCTTTTAAAAATTATTCTTAGATCTCATTCACTTCCATTTTAGAGTCATTCATTATCTTTCACTATTGGTTACAGAATGAGAAATAAATGTTCTCTAATGTGTCTATTCTTTTCAGTTATCATATTGATAGGTAGTGGAATAACATATGTAGAAAGAAACATTCGCTTCATTTTCACATTGTACAAATGAAGTTCTAGTTACTCCAGGATTGAAGTAATTATTTTTAAAGTAAAATGTCAATAGGTGCACTGTTTTAAGTAAGTTTATATTTATGTATGCATATGTGATGGACCTCGCAAAAGCGAGGCCGAGAGGAGCTACCCCACGTCCGAGGTCGGGGTGGTAGCCAAGAGGAGCTACCCCATGCCCAAGGTCAGGGGCAGCGGCCGAGAGGAGCAACCCCATGTCCAAGGAGCGGTGGCTACACGGGCGCAGGAGGGCCAAAAGGAGCTACTCCACGTTCAAGGTCTGGAAGGGCAGCAGTACGAAATGCCTTTCGTCCAAGGTAAAGAGCAGTGGCCGTGCTTTGCTGGAGCAGCAGTGAAGAGATACCCAACATCCAAGGTAAGAGAAACCCAAGTAAGATGGTAGGTGTTGCGAGAGGGCATCAGAGGGCAGAAACACTGATACCATAATCACAGAAAACTAGTCAATCTAATCACATGGACCACAGCCTTATCTAACTCAATGAAACTAAGCCATGCCTTGTGGGGCCACCCAAGACAGGCGGGTCATGGTGGAGAGATCTGACAGAATGTAGTCCACTGGAGAAGGAATGGCAAACCACTTCAGTATTCCTGCCTTGAGAACCCCATGAACAGTATGAAAAGGCAAAATGATAGGACACTGAAAGCAGAACTCCCCAGGTCAGTAGGTGCCCAATATGCTACCAGAGATCAGTGGAGAAATAACTCCAGAAAGAATGAAGGGATGGAGCCAAAGCAAAAACAATACCCAGTTGTGGATGTGACTGGTGATAGAGGCAAGGTCAAATGCTGTAAAGAGCAATATTGCATAGGAACCTGGAATGTTAGGTCCATGAATCAAGGCAAATTGCAAGTGGTCAAACGGGAGATGGCAAGAGTGAACATCGACATTCTAGGAATCAAGGAACTAAAATGGACTAGAATGGGTGAATTTAACTCAGGTGACCATTATATCTACTACTGTGGGCAGGAATCCCTCAGAAGAAATGGAGTGGCCATCATGGTCAACAAAAGAGTCTGAAATGCAGTACTTGGATGCAATCTCAAAAACGACAGAATGATCTCTGTTCATTTCCAAGGAAAACCATTCAATATCACAGTAATCCAAGTCTATGCCCCAACCAGTAACACTGAAGAAGCGGAGGTTGAACAGTTCTATGAAGATCTTTTAGAACTAGCACCCAAAAAAGATGTCCTTTTCATTATAGCAGACTGGAATGCAAAAGTAGGAAGTCAAGAAACACCTGGGCTAACAGGCAAATTTGGCCTTGGAATATGGAATGAAGCAGGGCAAAGGCTAATAGAGTTTTGCCAAGAGAACGCACTGGTCATAGCACACACCCTCTTCCAACAACACAAGAGAAGACTCTACACATGGACATCACCAGATGGTCAACACCGAAATCAGATTGATTATATTCTTTGTAGCCAAAGATGGAGAAGCTCTATACAGTCAGCAAAAACAAGACCTGAAGCTGACTGTGGCTCAGATCATTAACTCCTTATTGCCAAATTTAGACTTACTGAAGAAAGTGGGGAAAATCACCAGACCATTCAGGTATGACCTAAATCAAATCCCTTATGATTATACAGTGGAAGTGAGAAGTAGATTTAAGGGACTAGATCTGATAGATAGATTGCCTGATGAACTATGGATGGAGGTTGGTGACATTGTACAGGAGACAGGGATCAAGACCATCCCCATGGAAAAGAAATGCAAAAAAGCAAAATGGCTGTCTGGGGAGGCCTTCCAAATAGCTGTGAAAAGAAGAGAAGTGAAAAGCAAAGGAGAAAAGGAAAGATATAAGCATCTGAATGCAGAGTTCCAAAGAATAGCAAGGAGAGATAAGAAAGCCTTCCTCAGCGATCAATTCAAAGAAATAGAGGAAAACAACAGAATGGGAAAGACTAGAGATCTCTTCAAGAAAATTAGAGATACGAAGGGAACATTTCATGCAAACATGGGCTCAATAAGGACAGAAATGGTATGGACCTAACAGAAGCAGAAGATATTAAGAAGAGGTGGCAAGAATACACAGAAGAACTGTATAAAAAAGATCTTCATGACCCAGATAATCATGATGGTGTGATCACTCACCTAGAGCCAGACATCCTGGAATGTGAAGTCAAATGGGCCTTAGAAATCACTACAAACAAAGCTAGTGGAGGTGATGGAATTCCAGTTGAGCTATTTCAAATCCTGAAAGATGATGCTGTGAAAGGGCTGCACTCAATATGCCAGCAAGTTTGGAAAACTCAGCAGTGGCCAGAGGACTGGAAAAGGTCAGTTTTCATTCCAATCCCAAAGAAAGGCAATGCCAAAGAATGCTCAAACTACCACACAATTGCACTCATCTCACACACTAGTAAAGTAATGCTCAAAATTCTACAAGCCAGGCTTCAGCAATATGTAAACCGTGAACTTCCAGATGTTCAAGCTGGTTTTAGAAAAGGCAGAGGAACCAGAGATCAAATGGCCAACATCCTCTGGATCATGGAAAAAGGAAGAGAGTTCCAGGAAAACATCTATTTCTGCTTTATTGACTATGCCAAAGCCTTTGACTGTGTGGATCACAATAAACTGTGGAAAATTCTGAAAGAGATGGGCATACCAGACCACCCGACCAGCCTCTTGAGAAACCTATATGCAGGTCAGGAAGCAACAGTTAGAACTGAACATGGAACAACAGACTGGTTCCAAATAGGAAAAGGAGTACGTCAAGGCTGTATATTGTCACCCTGCTTATTTAACTTCTATGCAGAGTACATCATGAGAAATGCTGGGCTGGAAGAAGCACAAGCTGGAATCAAGATTGCTGGGAGAAGTATCAGATATGCAGCTGACACCACCCTTATGGCAGAAAGTGAAGAGGAATTAAAAAGCCTCATGATGAAAGTGAAAGTGGAGAGTGAAAAAGTTGGCTTAAAGCTCAACATTCAGAAAACGAAGATCATGGCATCTGGTCCCATCACTTAATGGGAAATAGTTGGTGAAACAGTGGAAACAGTGTCAGACTTTACTTTTTTGGGCTCCAAAATCACTGCAGATGTTGATTGCAGCCATGAAATTAAAAGACGCTTACTCCTTGGGAGGAAAGTTATGACCAACCTAGATAGCATATTGAAAAGCAGAGACATTACTTTGCCAACAAAGGTCTGTCTAATGAAGGCTATGGTTTTTCCAGTAGTCATGTATGGATGTGAGAGTTGGACTGTGAAGAAAGGTGAGCGCCGAAGAATTGATGCTTTTGAACTGTGGTGTTGGAGAAGACTCTTGAGAGTCCCTTGGACTGCAAGAAGACCCAACCAGTCCATTCTAAAAGAGATCAGTCCTGGGTGTTCTTTGGAAGGAATGATGCTCAAGCTGAAACTCCAGTACTTTGGCCACCTCATGGGAAGAGTTGACTCATTGGAAAAGACTCTGATGCTGGGAGGGATTCGGGGCAGGAGGATAAGGGGACGACAGAGGATGAGATGGCTGGATGGCATCACTGACTCGATGGACATGAGTTTGAGTGAACTCTGGGAGCTGATGATGAACACGGAGGCCTGGCATGCTGCAATTTATGGAGTCGCAAAGAGTTGGACACGACTGAACGACTGAACTGAACTGATGTGTGTGTATATATATATATATATATATATATATATATATATATATATATATATATATGTATATATATATATATATTGGGGCTTCCTGGTGGCTCAGTGGTAAAGAATCTGCCTGCAATGCTGGAGACATGGGTCTTGCCTGGGAAATCCCATGGACAGAGGAACTTGGTGGACTACAATCTATGGGGTCATAAAGAATCAAACACAACTTAGCAACAGCAAGACATATATATAAATTTATGCTTTAAGTAAAAGAAAAACTCATTCTATGAAGTTATTTTTAGCAAATATAATATGAACACCATTTGGCATGCTGTTATGAAGCATACCATTTGTTTTCTTGGAGATCTTAATAATCCTTGTGCAAATATGAAATGCAAGTACTTAATTAGGTAATTTATTAACAATTCATCTGAAATATTTATTTACTATGTACTGTGTCAAACATTCTTCAAGTTCTAAGGATATGATAAATGTAAAATACTTACAATTCCCTCTTCTCCAAATTACAAAACAGTTGATAAAACATCCAGTTAAATAAATATTATAATGTAGCTTGATGAATGGTAGCATTCATCCTGAAGGTAGGAGAAACCAGAATTCTATGGGAACCAATGGCAATGGAAAAAAACCTGTCTGAGTGATGGTCTTCTTGAGAACACCACATTTAGGTTAAGAACTGGAGAATGAATGAATAGGACTCAGCCAGACAGAAGGTGGAGATTGCATAGTGGAAGTGATAGCCTTTTGGAGTGATAGTTATTGATTTCTAGGAGTCAGACATCCAAAAGGGAAATGTTAGTCATTGAAGGGACTTAGTGAATAATCAGATTTCTATTTTTCAAAATACTATTTAAATTGGAAATTGGAACTGTAGGCAACAGTTCCAAATAGGACTGGGGCAACAGAGCAATTAGGAGGCTGTTTCAGAACTGCAGTAAAGGATGATAATGGCCTAGCATAGTGCTGGGCAAGTGATGATAGAAAGATGGAAAATAATCCATATCCAGACTATCAAAACCTATTGAATTTAACATTAAAATTTTTCCAGAATCTGATCACTGCACACCATCTGCCTTGCCACCATCCTGGTATAAGCCAACAACATATCTCATTTCAATTACTTCAATAACCTCTTAGCTAGAGTTGCCAGATTTAACCAATCAAAATTTTATCTGGCAACACTGCTCCTATTTCCCACCTTCTGCCTCTTCTCACATGCCAGTCTCTTCTCAACATGACAGTTAAGTGTACTGTTAGGCAAACACAACTTGATCTTGAAAAGTTCTAAACAGCCCACTGGTCATGATGTATTAGGCTTATTTAGTTCAGTTTAGTCGCTCAGTTGTTTCTGACTGTTTGTGACCCCATGGACTGTAGCACGCCAGGCCTCGCTGTCCAACACCAACTCCCAGAGTTTACTCAAACTCATGTTCTTTGAGTCAGTGATGCCATCCAACAATCTCATCCTCTGTCATACATTTATCCTCCCTCCTTCAATCTTTCTCAGCATCAGGGTCTTTTCAAATGAGTCCATCAACAGAAAATTGGATTAAAGATTTACTGAGCATGGCCCTGCCCATCAGAACAAGACCCAATTTCCCCTTCAGTCAGTCTCTCTCATCAGGAAGCCTATTATCCTCCTCCATCAGAGGGAAGACAGAATGAAAACCATAATCACAGAAAACTAACCAATCTGATCACCTGGACCACAGCCTTATCTAATTCAATGAGACTATGAGCCATGCTGTGTAGGGCCACCCAAGACAGACAGGTCATGGTGGAGAGTTCTGACAAAACGTGGTCCACTGGAGAAGGGAATGGCAAACCACTTCAGTATTCTTGCCTTGAGAATCCCATGAGCAGTATGAAAAGGCAAAAAGATAGGACACTAAAAGATGAACTCTCCAGGTCAGTAGGTGCCCAATATGCTACTGGAAATCAGTGCAGAAATAATTCCAGAAAGAATGAAGAGATGGAGCCAAAGCAAAAATAACATCCAATTCTGGATGTGACAGGTGATGGAAGTTAAGTCCGATGCTGTAAAGAGCAATATTGCATAGGAACCTGGAATGTTAGGTCCATGAATCAAGGCAAATTGGAAGTGGTCTAACAGGAGATGGCAAGAGTGAACATAGACATTTTAGGAATCAGCGAACTAAAATGGACTGGAATGGGTGAATTTAACTCAGATGACCATTATATCTACTACTGTGGGCAAGAATCTCTTAGAAGAAATGGAGTAGCTATCATAGTCAACAAAAGAGTCCGAGATTATGCTTCTTACATACTGCTGGGATAAATTTGTTAACATTTTGTCTAAGATCTTTATGTTAATAAGTGCTTTTGTGTCTAATTTCTTTTTGTTAGCCTCCTATGGTCAGATTTTGATGTTGAGGTTATATTTGCATCATTAAGTGAATTGTGGAGTAATTTATTTTTTTCCTCTCTCTTCTCTGGAAATGTGTTTTTAAGATTATATTTATCTTCTCTTTGTAATTGACAGAATTTTCCTGAAAACCTTAGGCCTGGTATTTGTTATTTTACATTTTAAAATACTGATTCAATGTATTTGTTAAAAGACAATGTTTTTGAGTCAATTATTAAAACTCAGTTTCTAGTAAATTGAATATTTTGTCTAAATATTCAAGGTTCTTATCATAAAGTTTTTCTTGTTCTCTCTAGGTAATCTGAGTATTACCTCTACTTATGTCTTTTCTCCTTTTTCTTCCCTCATATTGTTTATATGTACTGCTATTCTTCTTAATTTTGCCAACATTTGTGTGTTATCTTTTTAAAATAATCAACTTTTGTCTTGCTGATTCTATTTTTCATTTGTCTTGAATTGCAAAAATTTCCAGATCTTACATTTATTATCTCCTAACTTCTATATTTGGTTTATCCTATTGTTCATATACTATTCTATTTATATTGATTTTGAAATTCTCATTTATCCCTCCATTTTCAAAATTTCACATAACAGTTAAATCTAGATGTCCAACTGATTCAGTGTGAATATTTTATAAGTCCTGCTATGCAATTCCTATTGATTATTTTACCTTATGTATGAATTTCCTTGAATAATGAGCTGGTTGCCTAAGTAGGATCTCAACAGATGAAAAATGAGGGATTAAGAATAAGTAGGATATTAAGTATAATTATCAATTTTAATGCTGGGTTGGCAAAAAAGTTCATTTGGGTTTTCTCATACCATCATTTGGAAAAGCCTGAACACATTTTTTGGCCAACTCATTAGATTTGCTGTATTTCAATATTCATTCTATTTGAAGCTCAAATGGTCCTATGTTTGGCTAATGAGAATCCCTTCAAGTTGTCTCTTGTGTCCTTTCATGGTCTATGAGGAAGTCTAGGTACAGGATTTCAGAAGTGATAAGATGATCAGGCTCACCTTGAATATTTCTGATAACAGATATATTTTAAGAAACCCTGGTAATTTTTCTAAGTGGAAAATAATATTTGGAAACTATATCTTGGTGGTAGGTTTGCATTTTCTACTGGATTGTCACAGCTTTTAGGGCATGTCAGTGGAGATCTAAAAACACATGTATTTTGTTTATCTTACAAGGAGAAAAATAAATTCTACCTTTCCACACTATGCAAAGGAGTCCAAACGGTATCATCTTCAGTTTCTGTCAGAAAGGCGAGCATTCACAATGTTTGAAGCCCTTGCCTGGCGGTAGTGCACATGAAGGAGGAGACTGTACCTAAATTCCTTGCCACAGGAACCTACTCAGGTGGCACCAACCTTGACTTTCAAATGGAACATTATATCTACAAAAAGGAAAATGGTGGCATCTACATCTTAAGTGTGAAAGACCCTGGGAGAAGTTTCTGCCAGCAGCTCATGCCATGGTTGCCACTGAAAATCCATCTGATATTGGCATCTTCTCCTTCAGGAATACTGGCCAGTGGGACGCACTGAAATCTGTAGCTGATACTCAGGCCACCTCTATTGCTGGCCACTTCAGTTCTGGAAACTTCACTAACCAGATCCAGGCAGCTTTCCAGGAGCCTCGACTTCTCGTAGTTACAGATCCCAGGACTGACCATCTGCCTCTCCCAGAGGCCTCTTAAGTTAACTTGTCTACTATTGTTCTATGTAACACAGATTCTCCTCTAGGCTATGTAGACATTGCCGCCCCATTCAGCAACAAGGGAACATCTTCAGCTGGGGCTGACGCAGTGGCTGCTGGACCCGGAGATTCTGCGCATGCACAGCACGTTTCCCTGCGTGAACTCACAGGAGGTTGCGCCTAACCTCTACTTCCACAGAGATCCTGAGGAGATTGAAAAGAGTGGGCCGCTGCTGGAAAGGCTGTGACTGAGGAGGAACTTGAAGGTGAATGAACCTATCGAGTTCCAGAGTTTACTGCTACTAAAGTCAAGGTTGCAGATTAGTCTGAGGGCAGGCAGCGCCCTCTGTGCCTATTCAGCATTTCCATGCTGAATATGATAACTGACTGGTCTCAAGCTGTTCCCTACCAAGCTCTTAAACAAAAAACGGAAATATAAAGATGACAGAAAAGAACATTTCTACAAAAGTAAGTAAATCTATACATTCTAACTTCATATTACTAATTTCCCACATTTGGACATTATAGTAGAGGACCGCCCCCCTTGCCAGTCAGAATGGCTGCTATCCAAAAGTCTACAAGCAATAAATGCTGGAGAAGGTGTGGAGAAAAGGGAACCCTCTTACACTGTTGGTGGGAATGCAAACTAGTACAGCCACTATGGAGAACAGTGTGGCGATTCCTTAAAATACTGGAAATAGAACTGCCATACGACCCAGCAATCCCACTGCTGGGCATACATACTGAGGAAACCAGAATTGAAAGAGACACATGTACCCCAATGTTCATCGCATCACTGTTTATAATAGCCAGGACATGGAAGCAACCTAGATGTCCATCAGCAGACGAATGGATAAGAAAGCTGTGGTACATATACACAATGGAGTATTACTCAGCCATTAAAATGAATACATTTGAATCAGCTCTAATGAGGTGGATGAAACTGGAGCCTATTATACAGAGTGAAGTAAGCCAGAAAGAAAAACACCAATACAGTATACTAACGCATATATATGGAATTTAGAATGATGGTAATGATAACCCTGTATGCGAGACAGCAAAAGAGACACAGATGTATAGAGCAGTCTTTTGGACTCTGTGGGAGAGTGAGAGGGTGGGATGATTTGGGAGAATGGCATTGAAACACGTATACTATCATATGTGAAACGAATTGCCAGTCCAGGTTCAATGCATGATAAAGGATGCTTGGGGCTGGTGCACTGGGATGACCCAGAGGGATGGTATGGGGAGGGAGGTGGGAGGGGGGTTCAGGATGGGGAACATGTGTACACCCATGGTGGATTCATGTTGGTGTATGGCAAAACCAATACAATATTATAAAGTAATTAGCCTCCAATTAAAATAAATAAATTTATATTAAAAATGGACACTATAGGATTCTGTTTCATGTTTGATTTGTATCTTGATGTTGTCTTTTATGCTGAAGATCTTGGTTCTTAGTGATATAAGTGTAATTGTATATATGGTTTACTCTACTCTGTGTATGGTGAAGTATGTATATATCTTTACAAGAGTTTTAGAATGATCCCAATAGTGCAACCTAAGATTCTGTGATTTTCATTTTTATATGCTTAGGTATATAAAGTCAACATTCTATTTTTAAATGTTTGAGGTAAATATCTTTGCCATTAGGCCACAAATTTGATATAAAGTAATAATCAGTCAGTCAGTTCAGTCACTCAGTTGAGTCCAACTCTTTGCGACCCCATGGTCTGCAGAATGCCAGGCTTCCCTGTCCATCACCAACTCCCAGAGCTTGCTCAAACTCATGTCCATCCAGTCAGTGATGCCATCCAGCCATCTCATCCTCTCTCATCCCCTTCTCCTCGCACCTTCAATCTTTCCCAGCATCAGGGTCTTTTCTAGCGAGTCAGTTCTTCGCATCAGGTGGCCAAAGTATTGGGGTTTCAGCTTTAGCATTCAGTCCTTCCAATAAATATTCAAGATTGATTTCCTTTAGGATGGACTGGTTGGATGTCTTTGCTGTCCAAGAGACTCTCAAGAGTCTTCTCCAACACCACAGTTCAAAAGTATCAATTCATCAGCACTCAGTTTTCTTTATAGTCTAACTCTCACAGCCATACATGACTACTGGAAAAACCATAGCTTTGACTAGATGGACCTTTGTTGGCAAATTAATAATAGTGAGTTTCAATTTATTTGTTATGTTAAGGATTGCTTCACTTTTTTCTGTTTTATTTAATGTTATTTTTCACATGTATAGAAAAATGAAGATGGTGCTAAGGTCAAAACTATAATACAAGTCACATTGAAAAATACCTAGTTTTTATCTTTGTTCTTCCCACTACCTCTCTTTTGTCTTCTTTCCCAAATTTACTATTTTGGTTTATCCTTCTATTGTCTTTTGGAAAATATTAGCAACCATGTATGTTCATGTGTTTGAGTGTGCATATAAATTCCCACACTTGTTACCCAAAAGGTTCCCCAAAAAGTGTAAGATCTTTCTTTCATTCTTTTTCTTTTTTGCAACTGTTTTGCTTTTGCAATTAGTGGAGAAGCAGCTTTATGCATGTTTCTGAGTGTATCTTGGAAATAGATTCCTAGAAGTGGGATTTCTGGGCCTCAGAGAAAATGCATGTGTAATTTTGCTAATTCAAATTCTTAGAGCCAGTATGGTTTTGCTTTACCATTAGCAATGTATGAGGGCTTCCCTGATAGCTCAGTTGGTAAAGAATCTACCTGCAGTGTGGGAGACCTGGGTTTGATCCCTGGGTTGGGAAGATCCTCTGGAGAAGGGAAAGGCTACCCACTCCAGTATTCTGGCCTGGAGAATTCCAT
Organism: Bos mutus; assembly: GCF_027580195.1. NCBI lineage: Eukaryota > Metazoa > Chordata > Mammalia > Artiodactyla > Bovidae > Bos > Bos mutus. Next base: position 97,004,169 of record NC_091646.1, read on the forward strand.
GTACAGTATGGTTCCTGGGATTGCAAAGAGTCAGACAGAACTGAGCGACTAGCTCAGTAGCTTCACTAGCTTCACTAGCAACGTACAAAAGTGATTGTTTCTCACAACCTTAACAACGGAGTATGTTGTCAAAGTTTTCTGTTTTTGTCAAGGTTAGAAATCATACCTCAGTGCAGTTACAATTTATATTTCTATTATACATCTGATCACCTCAGATAATTAAGGGCCATTGTTGGTTCTTTTTCTGTGGACTGCTTCCCATAGCACTTGTCTATTTTTTTCTTCTTTAAAGTGTTGGGACTTTTTCTTTTTTAGAGGTTCTTTATATAATAACAGTGTTTCCCCTCTATATGTGATACAAGATGAAAATATTTCATCCAGCTTTGTCATTTGTTCTTATCCTTCCCTCTGTCACTTCCTTCTTTCCTTTCTTCCTTCTTTGTATTTTTTTTTTTTGTCATGCACACAACTTTCAGGATCTTAGTTCCTCCACCAGGGATTGACACCATGCCCTTTGCAATGGAAGCATGGAGTCCTAAGCACTGAACCACTAGGGAATTCCCCTTCTTCTTTATTTATACCATACACATTTTTAATGAGCTTCCCTGGAGGCTCAGTGGAAAAGAATCTGCCTGCAATGCAGGAGACGTGGGTTCGATCCCTGGGTAAGGAAGATCCCTGGAGGAGAAGGAAATGACAACCCACTGCAGTGTTCTTGCCTGGAGAATCCCATGAACAGAAGAGTCTGCTGGACTATAGTTCATGGAGTCACAGAGAGTCAGATATGACTTAACAACTCAACAGCAACATTTTTAATGTCATAACATTTATCAACAATTTTCCTTATTGTTTCTAAATTTTAGATCACAATAAGGCATTTAAAAAAGCCATTTTATAGATAATAAAGGAATTCACCCATATTTTAATGCTTGTACAATTTTATTTAAGCCTTAGATATCTGATATTTTTAAAAATTTTCATGGTCTACAGTGTGTTTAATATGCAGCACTTTATTATTGGTTAGTTTCAATTAAAAAAAAAACTCTATTATTTCTCCTTTGATCAATGAGTTTCTTAAGGTAGTTTGTATCATACTGCTTCTTTGGCATTTTCTGGGCCTTGCTTTATGGATTATGCGTCCAATTTTCTAAATGTATAATATATGCCTAAATTATTCTCCATTTGTTCCTGTAGAGTTCTGCTTATGGCCATTGTGTAAAGTATGTTCACATTTTGTAGTTCAGATTTTCTGTATCTTATTATTTTGTCTGCTTGACTTGACAGAAACAGAGTTATGTTGAAACCTTCTATGTTGTTGAGTTTATCTACTTCAACCTGTAGTTCTGGACACTTTTACTTTACATATTGTAAGAATGTATTACCATGTACAGGAATTAGCATTTAAATATCTTCTTAGAGGGGGCTTCCCTGGTAGCTCAGGTGGTAAAGAATCCACCTGCAATGTGGGAGACCTGAGTTCGATCCCTGGGTTGGGATGATCCCTGGAGGAGATACTTGGCAACCCACTCCAGTATTCTTGCCTGGAGAATCCCATGGACAGAAGAGCCTGGCGGGCTACAGTCCATGGAGTCACACAGAGTTGGACACGACTGAGTGACGAAGCACAGCACAGCACAGCATCTTCTTAGAAAACTGATGCTTTTCTTCATATAAATATGTATTTAAGTTCAGTTCAATTCAGTTCAGTCACTCTGTCACGTCTGATTCTTTGCGACCCCATGAACTGCAACATGGCAGGCCTCCCTGTCCATCACCAACGCCCAGAATCCACCCAAACCCATGTCCATTGAGTCGGTGATGCCATGCAGCCATCTCATCCTCTGTCGTCCCCTTCTCCTCCTGCCCTCAATCTTTCCCAGCATCAGGGTCTTTTCAAGTGAGTAGGCTCTTCTCATCAGGCTGTCAAAGTATGGGAGTTTCAGCTTCAACATCAGTCCTTCCAATGAACACCCAGGACTGATCTCCTTTAGGATGGACTGGTTGGAACTCCTTGCTCTCCAAGGGACTCTCAAGAGTCTTCTCCAACACCACAGTTCAAAAGCATCAGTTCTTCAGTGCTCACCTTTCTATACAGTCCAACTCTCACATTCATACATGACTACTGGAAAAACCATAGCCTTGACTATACAGACCTTTGTGGACAAAGTAATATCTCTGCTTTTTAATATGCTAAGTTGGTCATAACGTTCTTTTCAAGGAGTAAGCATCTTTTAATTTCAAGGCTGCAGTCAACATCTGCAGTGATCTTGGAGCCCAAAAATAAAGTCAGCCATTATTACCACTGTTTCCCCATCTATTTGCCATGAAGTGATGGGACTGGATGACATGATCTTAGTTTTCTGAATGTTGAGCTTTAAGCCAACTTTTTCAGTCTCCTCTTTCACTTTCATTAAGAGGCTTTTTAGTTCCTCTTCACTTTTTGCCATAAGGGTGGTATCATCTGCATATCTGAGGTTATTGATATTTCTCCCGGCAATCTTGATTCCAGCTTGTGCTTCTTCCAGCCCAGCATTTCTCATGATGTACTCTGCATAGAAGTTAAATAAGCAGGGTGACAATATATGGCCTTGACATATTCCTTTTCCTATTTGGAACCAGTCTGTTGTTCCATGTCCAGTTCTAACTGTTGCTTCCTGACCTGCATATAGGTTTCTCAAGAGGCTGGTCAGGTGGTCTGGTATGCCCATCTCTTTCAGAATTTTCCACAGTTTATTGTGATCCACACAGTCAAAGGCTTTGGCATAGTCAATAAAGCAAGAATAGATGTTTTTCTGGAACTCTCTTGCTTTTTCCATGATCCAGCAGATGTTGGCCATTTGATCTCTGGTTCCTCTGCCTTTTCTAAAACCAGCTTGAACATCTGGAAGTTCATGTTTCACGTATTGCTGAAGCCTGGCTTGGAGAATTTTGAGCATTACTTTACTAGCATGTGAGATGAGTGCAATTGTGTGGTAGTTTGAGCATTCTTTGACATTGCCTTTCTTTGGGACTGGAATGAATATTGACCTTTTCCAGTCCTGTGTCCACTGCTGAGTTTTCCAAATTGGCTGACATATTGAATGCAACACGTTCACAGCATGATCTTTCAGGATTTGAAATAGCTCAACTGGAATTCCCGGAGAAGGCAATGGCACCCTACTCCAGTACTCTTGCCTGGAAAATCCCATGGACAGAGGAGCCTGGTAGGCTGCAGTCCATGGGGTTGTTAAGAGTCGGGCATGACTGAGCAACTTCACTTTCACTTTTTACTTGCATGCATTGGAGAAGGAAATGGCAACCCACTCCAGTGTTCTTGCCTGGAGAACCCCAGTGATGCGGAACCCTGGTGGGCTGCCATCTATGGGGTCACACAGAGTCGGACACGACTGAAGTGACTTAGCAGCAGCAGCAGCAACTGGAATTCCATCACCTCCACTAGCTTTTTTCAAAGTGGTGCTTTCTAAGGCCCACTTAACTTCAGATTCCAGGATGTCTGGCTCTAGGAGAGTGATCACACCATCATGATTATCTTGGTCATGAAGATCTTTTTTATACAGTTCTTCTGTGTATTCTTGCCACCTCTTCTTAATATCTTCTGGTTCTGTTAGGTCCATGCCATTTCTGTCCTTATTGAGCCCATCTTTGCATGAAATGTTCCCTTTGTATCTCTAATTTTCTTGAAGAGATCTCTAGTCTTTCCCATTCTGTTGTTTCTCAATTTCTTTGTATTGATTGCTGAGGAAGGCTTTCTTATCTCTTCTTGCTATTCTTTGGAACTCTGCATTCAGATGCTTATATCTTTCCTTTTCTCCTTTGCTTTTTACTTATCTTCTTTTCACAGCTATTTGGAAGGCCTCCCCAGACAGCCATTTTGGTTTTTTGCATTTCTTTTTCTTGGGGATGGTCTTGATCCCTGTCTCCTGTACAATGTCATGAACCTCCCTCCATAGTTCATTAGGCACTCTATCTATCAGATCTAGTCCCTGAAGTCTATTTCTCTCTTCCACTCTATTATCTTTAAGGATTTGATTTAGGTCATATCTGAATGGTCTAGTGGTTTTCCCCACTTTCTTCAATTTAAGTCTGAATTTGGCAGTAAGGAATTCATGATCTGAGCCACAGTCAGCTCCTGGTCTTATTTTTGCTGACTGTATAGAGCTTCTCCATCTTTGGCTGCAAAGAATATAATCAATCTGATTTCGGTGTTGACCATCTGGTCTGGAAGAGGATGTTTGCTATGACCAGTATGTTCTCTTGACAAAATTCTATTAGTCTTTGCCCTGCTTCATTCCATATTCCAAGGCCAAATTTGCCTGTTAGCCCAGGTGTTTCTTGACTTCCTACTTTTGCATTCCAGTTTGCTATAATGAAAAGGACACCTTTTTTGGGTGCTAGTTCTAAAAGGTCTTGTGCATCTTCATAGAATCTTTCAACTTCAGCTTCTTCAGCATTACTGGTTGGGGCATAGACTTGGACTACTGTGATATTGAATGGTTTTCCTTGGAAATGAACAGAGATCATTCTGTCGTTTTTGAGATTGCATCCAAGTACTGCATTTCAGACTCTTTTGTTGACCATGATGGCTACTCCATTTCTTCTGAGGGATTCCTGCCTGCAGTAGTAGATATAATGGTCATCTGAGTTAAATTCACCCATTCCAGTCCATTTTAGTTAGCTGATTCCTAGAATGTTGACGTTCACTCTTGCCATCTCTTGTTTGACCAGTTCCAATTTGCCTTGATTCATGGACCTAACATTCCAGGTTCCTATGCAATATGCTCTTTACAGAATCAGACCTTGCTTCTATCACCAGTCACATCCACAACTTTGTATTGTTTTTGCTTTGGCTCCATCCCTTCATTCTTTCTGGAGTTATTTCTCCACTGATCTCCAGTAGCATATTGGGCACCTACCGACCTGGGGAGTTCCTCTTTCAGTATCCTATCATTTTGCCTTTTCATACTGTTCATGGGGTTCTCAAGGCAAGAATACTGAAGTGGTTTGCCATTGCCTTCTCCAATGGACCACTAAATCCATCCTGCTTAGGTTTATTTTTTCTTATATTAGTATAACTGGCTCAACTGTAATTTCATTAGTGGTTGCCTGATATATATTTATTAACTACTTTAATTTTAATCTTTACTTAGCTTTGAGCTTTAGGTGCATGTATTATAAAAAGAATATAGCTGAAATTTGATGTTTTTGTCTAACCCAAAAATATACATTTTAATTAATAAGTTTAGTTCATATTTTCTTGAAAGGTAAAGGTTAGCTTTCCCCAGACTAGTGTCCTGCAGGTTGTTCCCCTGAAATGAAAGTTGAGTTCACATATTCCTTTAAAGCTCTGTGGAGAAGAGTTATGGCCTGCTGACTAAGAAAATCATTTCTGGTACATAATAAGGTTTGGATCTCAGCTCCTGATCACATGAAGAGAACACTTCAAATCTTGCTGCTGTATTGATATATTGCATGGCTGTACTCACATGGCTTGAAGTAGAAGGGACAAATAATGCTACCCACCTACCATGAATGCTGAGGTTGCAAGGCAAGGCTGGAGTCAAGATTCTACCTTGTCAAATTGCTATTGTAGCCTGTTTGCTGATCTAACCATGGGAGGGACTAATCCTTCCCATGGATTAACGATGCTTTAAAAATGCATAGCTCACATGTTGAGGATCTTCTTCCAGAGTCTGAGGGCTAACATGAAATATTCTTCATTGCCTAAGAATTCAGTGGGCAACAGAGTATTGCACACGTGTTATTGCTTCTATTTCCATGGGGTTTCCTCAATAAATACTACAAGCATGTGCAGTGCGTGGGCTTCTAGCCATATAGATTTTATTTATACATGACAACAGGGATAATAAATACAGGTACTGCCTGGATTTGTTTCTATAAATTTACTTTTCCTTTTATATTTGTTTCATTTTCTCTGAGGTGCTTCTTTTCTCCTTTCTTGTTTTTTTGGTTTGTTTATGTGGGGATTGATTGAGCTATGTTTGGTTTCTTTCACCTATTTTTCCTTCTGTTAGTTTTGAAAGAAAATTACAGCAGTTTTCTTTTACTGATTATAGTGGATATTTTATCCGGAATATTTAACACAGTCTAAAGTTAATGATTCAAACACCTACTTACCAATGCAAAAACCTTAACTCTTCAACTTTTATCATCCCAGTTTTGACAATGTCTTATTGTGTTAAGTATCTGCCCTTTTTTGAGCTACATATATTAGACTTTTTGTTGCTATTTTGTTATTATTCTTATTTTATATGGAAAGTACTTGTTAGACATGCCTACATTTTAATCTTTTATTTTCCTCAGTGTTAAGCATTTTCATCAGATCCTTTAGAATTTCCTTCAATGCAGGCTTATTTATGGTAAAATCTCTTTTCATGTATGTTAAAATGTTTTTGTTTTCCTTGTTGAAAGACAACTTTGCAAAGCACACACTATAAGGTTGATAGTTTTTTCCTTCACCAACGTGAAAATAATATTCCTCTATCTGGATTTCATTATTGCTATTGAGTTTTTAATTTGATTTTTGTTAGTTTAATTCTCATTTTTCTCTAGTAATCTGTTTTTTATAAGTGCTTTAAAATTTTTTCTATTCATCTTTGTGGTTCTTCAATGTTATTCTAAATGTATCTAGGAGTCAATTTGTATTTCTTCTTTACTATGCTATATTTATGCTTTTAACCACCTATTCAATCTTCATTTCCTTATAATTTCATCACTCTTCTGATACTCTATTCAACCTCATCACTCTGCCAGATTAGCTCACTCAAAAGTGAACATGATCCACCAGATTAACAATACAGTGTCTTTTTCTTGGTACTTGACCTTCTTTAACTGGCCACAGCTACTTATACTTTGTTTATTCATTTGTTATTTTTTCTTTTTTAAAATTGAAGTATAATGTATAATACAAGTTACTGGTGTATAATATAGTGATTCATAATTTGTAAATGTTATATTCATCTAGTTTTATGAATATTGGCTGTATTCCCCATGTTGTACAATATATCCTTGTAGCTTATTTTATAGCTAGTAGTTTGTTTCTCTTAATCCCCTATCCCTATCTGTGCTTAAAATCTTTTTTCTTTATTTACTGATGTGGTAGGCAAAATTCTAAAGATGTCTCCACCCCTAGATTCCTCTCCTTTGACTATTCAATCAAACAACAATCTAGGAATTGTTGTGAAGGGATCTTACATATGTAATTAAACTCTCAAGTCAGTTGACCTTAAAATATGTAAATTATTCAGGTGGGCCCTTTGAAATAGAGTTTTCTCCATCTGGTTGAAGAAAAGGAAGTCAGAGAGATTCAAAGTGTGAGAAGGAATCAACTCACCAAAGCTTAAGATGTGGACATTTGGCGAGCATGTGTGAAAGAATGTGGTCACCCTTAAGTTGGCCTCTGGATGATGGTGAGCAAGAAGATGAGAACCTCAGGCCTACAGTTATAGAGAACTGAATTCTGCCAACAACTTGAATAGGCTTGTACACAGATTCTTCCACAGAGTCTCCAGATAATAGATCAAGCTGGCTGATACTTTGATTTTTGGCTGTGAGATCTTGTCCCTGACTGGACTTCTGATCAATATAACTGTGATGGGATAAACGGATGTTGTTTTAAGCTGCCGAATTTGTTGTAGTTTGTTACACAGCATTTGAATGCTTAAAGTTTTATCAAAAGAGTAGATCTTCTGTTAAGTGCTCTTACAACAACAACAAAATTTCCAAAAAAGCAGTAGAAAATTAGTATCTTGGGCCTCTATATTCCTGTCTCTCCTCTGACCATTGCAAACACTCTGCCTCTGGCTTGTCTTCTGGATTCCCTTCCTCTGCCTGAGCCTTAAATTTGGGGTTTCTCCAGAGATATCAATAAATCACTGCCTTTATAATTTTGTCACCTAGAATAAGACAGTGCATCAATCTATGCAAAAGCTCCCCCCACCTTTTTTTCTTTTCTTCTTCATTATTTTATGAGGGAATGGACTTTGTTTTTTGGATTTAAATAACATTTGCAAATCTTGAGTATTATCTCATAACTCTTTAGTTTAAAGAAAAAAATTAATAAATATAAAGATAACAACTCTATATAAACAATGTTTTAAATTTGACACTAAAACTTCAGTTACAATTTAATTGAATCCATAATTTTTAAGCTATTTGTGTTTTCTCTAATTTCTTTTCCAGCCTCATTCTATCCCTGTTGTCTCTTTGATAACATGTAGAATTTAATATTTTGTTAGGACTGTTTGCTGGTTGTTTTAAGTACATATATCTCCTGTCCCTAAAGGTGAAGAATTCCTAGATTTTTGAAGAGGAATTCTACTTTATTTTGAACCTCACTCCCAAAAAGCACAATTCTGGAAATATTACTTATGTTTAATGCACGGTTTCTGACTTGCAGAGAAAATGAAATCTACAAAGGGGGCTTCTGTATAAAAGGTGAAATGGGGATGTTTTTGCAATAGTTTCTACCACCATATTATCATGAATTTCTCTCTACTGTCAACATTTTAACTCAGCGACACCAGTGCCATAGTGTTACATCAGAGAAAGAGCATCATGTTCTATTTGTTTACTTTCCTTATAGTAATATATATATATATCTCTCTCCAGTGTCTCCTGTATATATCTACTCTGGCTATTTTCTTTTTGATCTTATTAAGACACAAGGTTTTTCAAAGCAGAACCCTTGGTTTGTTTTGACAGAGACAGCAAAGGAGACATTTGATAAATGCTACATAATCAACACCTAAAGATGCCTGTCAGAGCTAGCAGATCATGCCCACTTAACTTGCTCTCTCTAATGTTCACCCTAGCCTGTGCACAGCTGGGATGTAATAAGCTCTTTCTCTTGATACATAAGAATACCCTGAGGGCCATGAGCTGCAGAGACCTAAGGTCAAATCTGGCCACTGTGCTTCTCCTTTGTCCCAAATCTGAATTTATTCATGATTAGTTCTGCTTGCTGCTACAATCAGAAAAGCTAAAGAGGTCGTATGGAAAGCAGAGGAAAAAGATGTGATGGATGTAGAAACAGTAGGAAATGATGGATGATCCTGAAGTCTCTCTGGACAAGCAGTTTCAAAAGAATGCTTATGAAAGAATAGATTTTCCTGTGCTTTGAATGTATTGTCAAGAAACAAACTACTTAAAATGCACCTTTTCAATGTTCTCATTTGTCTTTTCTACATATCTCAACACACCCTTTTAAAAAAGCAAAATACCACAGCCTGATGAAATATTAAAAATTCCCACACATATAGTCTGTGATAAAAGTGTTATAAGTGAATGTCATCAAAGGCATTTCAGAATAAGTTAAATGAAAATAAAGAGCTATAGGAATATAGTAATTAGTAATAATAAGATGACAGCAATATTAGCTATTATTTATTAAATATATTCTGCATATTAGGCACTGCTAAGCAGTTTATATAAATTAACTCATTTAATATTTTAAAAATAGGGTTATGTAGACAGATGGTGAAATGGAGGAAACACTTGTCAAAGGTCATACAGCAAATATAATGTAGAACCAAATTTTTTTAACCATTTCTGTCTGACTCACATTCTTAAAATCCTTGATCTAGTGCTGCTCAAAAAGAGTTATTGATTTTGAGTGTATTCTTAGAAATTGGGGGGCTTCTGTTGAAGATTTATATTTTGCTTGATACTATTTTCTTTGTGTCATTATAAAAATTACTCTTTCAGAAATAGAAATGTGCTTCTTAACCACATTATTATGTGTTTACTTCCCAAGTCTTATATCAAATGATGTTCATGGATAAAATTTGAGTAGATAACATGAGGTGTATTTAAGGGAGTAATATGTCTTCATCAGGCTAGATTATAAGTGAAGCTGACATAGGTTAAGGGATTTAACGTGAAAAAAGGCTTCATTTTTCTAGATAAAATATTTTCAGGCACAAGTTGAATATATGAATACGTTCAACTTAACACCATTTAAAAAAAATCTATTGATGTTAAAAGACGCAAGAACAAGGTCATACTTTTCCTTTTCTGCGGTTCTGATGGTTTTTCTTTGTCTCTGTAGTTCATCTACTCATTTGAATGTCAATTTAATGGAGCCACTCATTTTCTTTTGTAGTGTTTAAATTGATATCTTTTACATGACAAGCTTGTGATAACTCATTTAAATAGTGATGTTGTAATAGATTAAGCAGAAATGTTACTGTATCTTTTCTGATATATTTTACATGGGGTAAAATGAGATATTTTTGAAAGAACATGCATATTTTATCTAAATCTTTATAGCTCTTATGTCTAGTGAATTTTGGAGATAGGAATCTTGTAATTTTCTGAGAGAATAAAAGATTTGTGGAAAGTTCTGAACAAATTCCTAGTATATGGAAAAATTCAGTTTTCTCTGTTGAATGGCTCACCACAGAAGTTTTGGTTACAAGACATGGGCCCAGTCCTAGAGAGATTGGACTTGGAACTAGGTGTACTTACTAGAGAAAAAAATTGCTGATCAGGTGAAGAAGTTCATTCAGACAGGATATTCAGTTATCTTGAGAGAAACTGAAAGGTAACTGGTCAGCCTGAGGAGCTACCTAGTATACAGGGCAGAAAAAAGAGGGGCCTAAAAGGAAGTGATATATTGAGGTATGTGGTAGGCAGACATGTTAAGAGTTTGGAAACAGGAAGCCAGACCTAAAACATGGGGTTTGAAGTTTGGAATCACATCTCAAGAGGCAAGGATGGAGGCATGAGAAAATTAGAATCCCAGTCCTGAAGTCATTGAGGTGCTGGAGTAATATCAGATCAGGGCTACTAACAGAGTCCAATAGGAAACTGAATCATGAATCATAAGGTGAGACTTGATCTCAAGAAGTCAAGTTACTAGAACTGGGGCACAAAATAGATCTATAAGGGGCAGACAGATTAACTTGAATATAGATAGCAATTATGGATTCCCTCTTTTAACAGGCTCAAATCTTTCTAAAACTAAGACAGGGCCTACATGTCAGTGTTAGTCAGACAGTAAAAAAAAAAAAAAAAAATCTTTTGGGCATAATAAACCTGAGAGATTAGAGTAAGTTTTTACTTTAGGACTGGTATTTAAGGCAACAAGAATGTAATTCACTTTGGTTTTACTTGAGTTTGTTTGAGCAATCATTTTCACTATTAGCAACACATATATGATAGAAGTGAAACATAGGTAGAGTTACACCTCAACAGACCAAACTGGAACTATAAAGGCAGAGAGTATGAGAAGATCCAAAAGATCACACTGGAACACCCTTAAAAGAAAAACACCCCAACTCACAGAGCAGTAGTGATTTGATCAGCCTGATATTTTGCTGCTTTAAGGAAACATTTGTCAACTTTATATTCAAGAACTTGGCTGGAGGAAAGGAGATTTTACTTTTACTTTTGATTTATTCACTACCTAGACTTGAGAATTCTTTGGGTCTTTCAATCATTCTTTTCTAAACAATAAATAAAAGATATGAGATATTTTAGAAATATCTAATTAATTTTCTAGTTAAGGACACTTGCTAATAGAACTTTGGAAATAATAATATGTTGGTAAAAAAGTTAAATGATCACCTTAAAATTCTGATCATATATTTGCTTTTCAATCACATCCACACAGAAAAATTATAATCACCATCAGAAGAGATATTTTTGAACATGAGGTCCAGTGATAAATAGCTGTAATTTCACAAATATCACCCCATTCTTCAAACTCTAATAATTTCAGTTCCCATTATGCACTTTAGATTCTAATTTATTTTATATTAAATATATTAGTCTCTTCCAACAAAAGTGAGATAGCAAGTATATTATTATAAAGTAGGAGCAAAAATATAAATTTGCTCATTTTATAACTTTAGGATACAAAACAACTCATAGTTTGATAAGCATCAACGGATTTTTCCCCCATATTTTTAATTTTTAAATACAAATTTATTTATTTTAATTGGAGGTTAATTACTTAACAATATTGTATTGGTTTTGCCATACATCAACATGAATCTGCCACAGTTATACATGTGTTCCCCATCTTGAACCCCCCTCCCTCCTCTCTCCCTGTACTATCCCTCTGGGTCACAGATATATAGAACAGTCTTTTGGCATTAATGGATTTTTTAAACTTCAACCAATACAGAATTTTATGTGCCTTTAAAAAAAAGAAAAAATAAATCAGCAGTACTAGGGTATTTTGTACAGCTAGGGAAAGATATGTTGACATAGCTAGCTTCGAGCATGTGGTGCTGGAGTCCTATTGGCACACATACATGTCACTTTCCTTTCACCTTTCAGAGCCCCTGAATTGCTGTTGCTTGATCATGGAGGTTCAATTATTTCCCATACTGACACCTGACCTTCCATAGCTTAATGAACGTAACCACCCAAGACAAATGTATATATTTGTTCTCCAAATGACTTCATGGCAGCCATATGAAGGCAAGTGAGGCCCAATCCCTGAACTCCTGTGTATATATTTTAAATAATCTGAATATATATTTTATGTCCCCTTTGTTATTTCTAACTGCCCTTAGGCCTCAAATCAGCTAAATTCTGTGTGTTTTTAATACACTTCAGACTGGCTTTTCTTAAACCTTAGGGACATGACCATAGTCAAATTTTCCGATTCTAAAATGTCTTAACACCTTATTTAACACCTAACACCTTGACCTCTTTATCTTTCATAGTCTTAAGATGTTTTGGCATAAGAGGGGAAATGTCTGAATGAATTTTGTAGTTATAATAAGAAGGGGTCTATGTGAAGTGAAAATAAGAAAAACTGACTACCATGGGATATTACATTTAAGGTGTTATGGAAATGTAGATTTTGTTTTGTACTATTTTAAGGTCTTGGCATACTGCACATGTGGAATCCATAAAACAAAGCGAATCACCTAGGTATACAGGGAAGAGTCTATGTTGATGCTAATGATACTTCTGATACTCTCCTCATTCAGTTCCTAGACCATTATTATTCCAGTGAATTCTACTTTCTCCTTCTTCTCATGATTCAGTTCATACTTCTCTGACAGCAGAATGCCGTCTCAAAGTTTTAGTCTTTCCAGCTCTCCATCTTTCCTTCTTTTTCATTTTGTTCTTTACTTTCTTTATTTTCTATAGTCTCTTAATCTTTAAGCACAATCCTAGAAACACATTCTTTTTGCCCTACTAGGTGCCAAAATGGACAGTTTCAGTGATCTCCTTACCCCCTTAACCTGGCTTGCCAATTGCCTTCTTTTCAGTTTAAGCTTCTACTTTCTATGACAGAAAGCAAAAAGGTTTAGGTGAATTATTAGAGAAAACACTTAAATGTGTGAATATGTTCTATAATAAATTCATCCTTTTCTGATTCATTGGATGACAATGACTACTGGAGCCTGCCACTCCCACTCTTTCTATGTTTAGAAACAAAAAAAGCAAACTTTGGGAGAATATAGAAAAACAGATTGTATATCCTAGAGCTTTATTAGAGGCCTCTATAGAAGTACAAGGGATTGAATAATTTTATTTAAATATGAAGTTCAGATTGGTAGTAACAAAGAAATCATACTTTGTTACTAATCACAGAATGTTGGGTTGGAAAATCAATGTTCATTCATGTAATTTTATTTCTTATTAAACATTATATTGATTGGTTAAATGTGCTCACTCAACTAGCCATTTAAAATTCTTCCTATTTACATTTCATGTTTCTATTTTTATCTCCTGTCTCTAATGATTTTCTTCAAAAGATCCCAGCAGCTGCCTTCTGCCCAATCAAGCCATGGTTCGCCTTTTGTACCTGTGCAGTCACGTTAATATAAAGCAGAATGCTCTGTCTTCATATTTGTTGTCATTATTAGAATAATTTCAGAAATCTCTTTGACTTTTGAGACCATGTCAATTTGTGTTACTGATACTTAACTGATTGATCTTGTTATAGATGTGCTTTACTGAAGCGAGACTACTGTTAAACCAGGCTTGTAGGATCTCTCCCCTCCTACATTCTCACAGTAGATTTTGTCACATTATCACAATTCTAAGGGCTTGTAAGCTCATTTACTCATTACCATATAGACTAATGTTTAAATGCACAGGTCCTTGTGTTTAAAGTTCTGTCACTTATTAAGCTGTGGGATATCAGGGAATTAATGCATGTCTTTGAGTTCCCTGTGATTATATGTAAAATGCAGGTAATAATAGCATTACATCATGTTGTTATGAGACAGAAATGAGGTAATTCATGTAAATATCTTAACCTGATGCCTAATATGTGGTGAGCTCTCAGGAAGTGTAGGCTGTTTTTATTAGCAGATGCAAGCTACTGACACTGTAAAAGCTTTCAGCAAGTATGTGTATTTCTTTCTTATATGAAACAAACTGCCATTAAGGCTGCCCTAATATTTTTTTTTAAAGATTACCTTTACCTGTAGATCACTCACAGATTCAAATCTACAGTGGAAATAACTCGTCTTTTGTTTTTTTGTTTTTTTTTAATTAGCTCTGGAAAGATGTTGTAAAACCAGTCCTTAGAAGACTCCAAAGTGATCCACACTAGTAAAACATACCTTCAGGTACTCCTCTGTTTTTAGGCAACAACCGTGTAAAATATGTAAACAAATGAGTGACCTTATTTGCTAAAATTTAATCTGTTAATCATTTTGTATTATTGCTCTTCCTCGAATTCTATCAGGTAACATTCCTCATTATTAAGAAGAAGAAGTTCCTTAACATATTATTTCAACAGCATAATTTAACCAGATGATTGTCATTATGATGATGCTTTAGATTTGTTTAAAGTCCATCATTCTGAGAGGAAGAAGAGCTGGCCTGCATTATTCCTCATACTTATTAAGAATTCCTACATTCCCATTTGTGAGTTTGTTGAACATCTGGGTAGCATGCCTTTTTATAAAGATAAAATGGAGACTAATAAACAAAAACACTCCCTAGCTATAGTTTTGGTTTAATTGGTTATTAAAATAATCTCATATTACACTTGCATTTTACTCTTGGAAAATTGGCAAAATGCTAATATATTTAATTTAACTAGACAAGTACATGTCTTATTTAACTTTGATTTCCCAACACAAACTTATTTATTAAGAATAAATGTTTGTTAACTTGAATTAAGCTGCCAAACAGTAGACAAGTAAAAGCTGTGGTTAGCAAGATGGACCAGACTGAAACATTCTTGCTGAGAAGCTTATTTTAATCACCTTGTTATTTTCCCCATGGAAAAGAAATGCAAAAAAGCAAAATGGCTGTCTGAGGAGACCTTACAAATAGCTGTGAAAAGAAGAGAAGTGAAAAGCAAAGTAGAAAAGGAAAGATATAAGCATCTGAATGCAGAGTTCCAAAGAATAGCAAGAAGAGATAAGAAAGCCTTCCTCAGCGATCAATTCAAAGAAATAGAGGAAAACAACAGAATGGGAAAGACTAGAGATCTCTTCAAGAAAATTAGAGATACCAAGGGAACATTTCATGCGAAGATGGGCTCAATAAAGGACAGAAATGGTATGGACCTAACAGAAGCAGAAGATATTAAGAAGAGGTGGCAGGAATACACAGAAGAACTATACAAAAAAGATCTTCACGACCAAGATAATCACAATGGTGTGCTCACTCACCTAGAGCCAGACATCCTGGAATGCGAAGTCAAGTGGGCCTTAGAAAGTATCACTATGAACAAAGCTAGTGGAGGTGATGGAATTCCAGTTGATCTGTTTCAAATCCTGAAAGATGATGCTGTGAAAGTGGTGTACTCAATATGCCAGCAAGTTTGGAAAACTCAGCAGTGGCCAGAGAACTGGAAAAGGTCAGTTTTCATTCCAACACCAAAGAAAGGCAATGCCAAAGAATGCTCAAATTACCACACAATTGCACTCATCTTACACACTAGTAAAGTAATGCTCAAAATTCTCCAAGCCAGGCTTCAGCAATATGTGAACCGTCAACGTCCACATGTTCAAGCTGGTTTTAGAAAAGGCAGAGGAACCAGAGATCAAATGGCCAACATCCGCTGGATGATCAAAAAAGCAAGAGAGTTCCAGAAAAACATCTATTCTTGCTTTATTGACTATGCCAAAGCCTTTGACTGTGTGGATCACAATAAACTGTGGAAAATTCTGAAAGAGATGGGAATAACCTCTTGAAAAACCTATATGCAGGTCAGGAAGCAACAGTTAGAACTGGACATGGAACAACAGACTGGTTTCAAACAGGAAAAGGGGGTGTATATTGTCACCCTGCTTATTTAACTTCTATGCAGAGTATGTCATGAGAAACGATGGGCTGGAAGAAGCACAAGCTGGAATCAAGATTGCCGGGAGAAATATCAATAACCTCAGATATGCAGATGACACCACCCTTATGGCAGAAAGTGAAGAGGAACTAAAAAGCCTCTTGATGAAAGTGAAAGTGGAGAGTGAAAAAGTTGGCTTAAAGCTCAACATTCAGAAAACGAAGATCATGGCATCTGGTCCCATCACTTCATGGGAAATAGAGGGGGAAACAGTGGAAACAGTGTCAGACTTTATGGTTTAGGCTCCAAAATCACTGCGGATGGTGACTGCAGACATGAAATTAAAAGACGCTTACTCCTTAGAAGGAAAGTTATGACCAACCTAGATAGCATATTGAAAAGCAGAGACATTACTTTGCCAACAAAGGTCCATCTAGTCAAGGCTATGGTTTTTCCAGTGGTCGTGCATGGATGTGAGAGTTGGACTGTGAAGAAAGCTGAGCGCCAAAGAATTGATGCTTTTGAACTGTGGTGTTGGAGAAGACTCTTGAGAGTCCCTTGGACTGCAAGGAGTTCCAACCAGTCCATTCTGAAGGAGATCAGCCCTGGGATTTCTTTGGAAGGACTGATGCTAAAGCTGAAACTCCAGTACTTTGGCCACTGCATGTGAAGAGTTGACTCATTGGAAAAGACTCTGATGCTGGGAGGGATTGGGTGCAGGAGGAGAAGGGGATGATAGAGGAAGGGATGGCTAGATGGTATCACTGACTCGTTAGACATGAGTCTGAGTGAACTCTGTGAGTTGGTGATGGACAGGGAGGCCTGGCGTGCTGTGATTCATGGGGTCGCAAAGTCAGACATGACTGAGCAACAGAAGTGAAGTGAAGTGAAGGCATTCAGTTGTGTCTGACTCTTTGTGACCCCATGGACTGTAGCCCACCAGGCTCTTCCATCCATGGGATTCTCTAGGTAAGAATACTGGAGTGGGTTGCCATTTCCTTCTCCAGGGGATCTTCCCGACCTAAGGATCGAACTCAGGTCTCCTGCATTGCAGGCAGATGCTTTAACCTCTGAGCCACCAGGGAACTGAACTGAACTGAACTGAACTGAACTGTTATTTTCCAACCTAATATCTCCAGTAGCATATTGGGTACCTACTGACCTGGGGAGTTCATCTTTCAGTGTCCTATCTTTTTGCCTTTTCATACTGTTCATGGGATTCTCAATGCAAGAATACTGAAGTGGTTTGCCATTCCCTTCTCCAGTGGACCACGTTTTGTCAGAACTGTCCACCATGACCTGTCTGTCTTGTGTGGCCCAATACAGCATGGCTCATAGTTTCATTGAGTTAGACAATGCTGTGGTCCATGTGATTAGATTGGTTAGTTTTCTGTGATTGTGTTTTTCAGTCTGTCTGCCCTCTGATGGAGAAGGATAAGAGGCTTATGAAAGCTTCCTGATGGGATAGACTGACTGAGGGGGGATACTGGGTCTTGTTCTGATGGGTGGGGCCATGCTCAGTAAATCTTTAATCCAATTTTCTGTTGATGGCTGGAGCTATGTTTCCTCCCTGCTATTTACCTGGGGCTATGGCAACCCACTCCAATGTTCTTGCCTGGAAAATCCCATGGAAGGAGGAGCCTGGTTACAGTCTACAGTCCATGGGGTTGCAAAGAGTCAGACAGGACTGAGTGACTTCACTTTAAACTATGGTGGGCTTCTGGTGGCTCAGAGGGTAAAGCATCTGCCTGCAATGCAGGAGACCTGGGTTCAATCCCTGGGTCAGGAAGATCCCCTGAGAAGGAAATGGCAAACCACTCCAGTACTCTTGCTTGGAAAATTCCATGGACAGAGAAGCCTGGTAGACTACAGTCCATGGGATCACAAAGAGTTGGACACGACTGAGCGACTTCACTTTCTTTCTTTAAACTATGGTGGAGGTAATGAAGATAATTGTGACCTCCCTCAAAAGATCTCATGCACATACTGCTATAATCCGTGCCCCCAACCCTGCAGCAGGCCACCACTGACCTTCACCAGAGACTCCTGGACACCCACAGGCAAGTCCTGGACAGTCTCCTGTGGGGTCACTATTCCTTTCTCCTGGGTCTTGGTGCACAAGATTCTGTTGTGCTCCCCAGAAATCTATTTTCCAGTCCTGTGTAAGTTCTGGCAGCTCTATGGTGGGGTTAATGGCAACCTCCTCCAAGAGGACTTATGCCATACCCACACCCAGAGCCCCTGTCCCTGCGGCAGACCACTGCCGACCCATAATTCCACAGGAGATGCTCAAACACAGTTCTGTCTCAGTCTCTGTGGGGTCCCTGGGTCCTGGTGCACACAAGGTTTGTCTGAGCCCTCTGAGTGTCTCTGGCAGGAATGGGGTTTGATTCTAAATGTGAATTCACCCCTCCTACGGTCTTGCTGGGACTTCTCCTTTGCCCATAGATGTGGGGTGTCTCCTCACAGCTGCTCCAGTGCCTACCGTCTTACTGGGATTTCTCTGACATTGGACGTGGGGTATCTCCACAGATGGTTGGATGGCATCACTGACTCAACGGACATGAGTTTGAGTAAACACTGGGAGTGGGTGATGGACAGGGAGGCCTGGCATGCTGCACTCCATGGGGTCACAAAGAGTCGGACACGACTGAGCGACTGAACTGAAATGAACTGAATATAATCATCTATTAAAGTGATAGAATATTTTCCATGTTGAGAAAACAATGGCTTTGTATTATGTTGAATCTGCCAGGGAATAAAATAGACACCTTATCAAATTCATTGGAGGTGTCATGAAAGTTGATACTTGAGAGTAGTTGTGGTAACACATTTAAATAAAAATATACACAATATTTTTGATATTGTCTCATGCCCACTATTATTTGGGAATATTGCAGTTTCAATTTATAAAATAGTATCATGTATTTTAGTACTAGAGAGAAACTTGATAAGTCCTCTATTGAACCTGAAGAGAATGCATTGCAATAAGATGCTCATTCAAAAATCAAATAATGATGTCGATAATGTTGATCACCTCTATTGGAAGAAAAAATGCTACATATTAAGCACAGTGCTTGTTATATATTTATTTAACAATCCTATAATTTTTTAATAAAATGCTTTGTAGCATGTATGCCTTATTATTTTTTTTTCTTTTTTATGCTTAAATGTCTGAATTATGAGAAATGTCAGCATGCTTTGGTGAGAGGAACCATCATCTTATTTTCAGATGCAGGCACAGACTTATTTTGACCAAAAAATGTATTATTGACCAAAATTGGCCTATATAGTTTAGAAAATAAATGAATAATTCTGCTGCTGGTGAGATGAATACATAGGTAGAGGAAGGGGAAGAATATAAGCTACTTGGTAGCCTTGGACTTTCTCATGACTTTAGTAGAAGTGCTGGAGAAATATCAATGTCATCATTCCCAGAAGCCATTTATTTAGAAATGGAAATTAGAATTTCAATTTTCTATTTCCATTTCCTGATAGGAGTTGCCTATCAAGAAACAAAATGGATGTGTGTGATATCTACCCACTCTCATGGTGAGGGCCATGCATTACACTTACTGTCCTAAAACTTAATGTCCTGGAACCTTCTCAGCAAACGTTCCAGTTTCTCATAATGACCTCTAAGTTAACGTGAATGAGGTTTAGTTTCCAGGTATGTGCTTCTGGTAACTAAGAAAACTAACCAATCTAATCACATGGATCACAGCTTTGTCTAACTCAATGAAACTATGAGCCATGCCGTGTAGGGCCCCCGAGACAGACAGGTCATGGTGGAGAGTTTTGACAAAATGTGGTCCACTGGAGAAGGGAATGGCAAACCACTTCAGTATTCCTGCCTTGAGAACCCCATGAACAGTATGAAAAGGCAAAAAGATAGGACACTGAAAGATGAACTTCCCAGGTCGGTAAGTGCCCAATATGCTACTGGATATTAGTGGAGAAATAATTCCAGAAAGAATGAAGAAATGGAGCCAAAGCAAGAACAACATCCAGTTGTGGATGTGACTGGTGATAGAAGCAAGGTCAAATGCTGTAAAGAGCAGTATTGCATAGGAACCTGGAATGTTAGGTCCATGAATCAAGGCAAATTGGAAGTGGTCAAACAGGGGATGGCAAGAGTGAACGTCGACATTTTAGGAATCAGCAAACTCAAATGGACTGGAATGAGTGAATTTAACTCAGATGACCAATATATCTACTACTGTGGGCAAGAATCCCTTAGAAGAAATGGAGTAGCCATCATAGTCCACAAAAGAGTCCAAAATGCAGTACTTGGATGCAATCTCAAAAACGACAGAATGATCTCTGTTCGTTTCCAAGGCAAACCATTCAATATCACAGTAATCCAAATCTATGCCCTGACCAGTAATGCTGAAGAAGCTGAAGCTGAACGGTTCTATGAAGACCTATAAGATCTTCTAGAATTACCACCCAAAAAAGATGTCCTTTTCACTACAGGGGGCTGGAATGCAAAAGTAGGAAGTCAAGAAACACCTGGAATAACAGGCAAATTTGGCCTTGGAGTACAGAATGAAGCAGGGCAAAGGCTAATAGAGTTCTGCCAAGAGAATGCACTGGTCATAGCAAACACCCTCTTCCAACAACACAGGAGAAGACTACACATGGACATCACCAGATGGTCAACACTGAAATCAGACTGATTATACTCTTTGCAGCCAAAGATGGAGAAGCTCTATACAGTCAGCAAAAACAAGACCAGGAGCTGACCATTGCTCAGATTATGAACTCCTTATTGCCAGATTCAGACTTAAATTTAAGAAAGTAGGGAAAAGCACTAGACCATTCAGGTATGACCTAAATCAAATCCTTAATGATTATACAGTGGAAGTGAGAAATAGATTTAAGGGACTAGATCTGATAGAGTGCCTGATGAACTAGGGGTGGAGGTTTGTGACATTGTACAGGAGACAGGGATCAAGACCATCCCCATGGAAAAGAAATGCAAAAAAATGGCTGTCTGGGGAGGCCTTACGAATAGCTGTGAAAAGAAGAGAAGTGAAAAGCAAAGGAGAAAAAGAAAGATATACCTATTTGAATGCAGAGTTCCAAAGAAAAGCAAGGAGAGATAAGAAAGTCTTCCTCAGCAATCAATGCAAAGAAATAGAGGAAAACAATAGAATGGGAAAGACTAGAGATCTATTCAGGAAAATTAGAGATACCAAGGGAACATTTCATGCAAAGATGAGCTCAATAAAAGACAGAAATGGTATGGACCTAACAGAAGCAGAAGATATTAAGAAGAGGTGGCAAGAATACACAGAAGAACTAAAGATCTTCATGAGTCAGATAATCATGATCGTGTGAATACTCACCTAGAGCCAGATATCCTGGAATGTGAAGTCAAGTGGGCCTTAGGAAGCATCACTTCAAACCAAGCTAGTGGAGGTGATGGAATTCCAGTTGAGAGATTTCAAATCCTAAAAGATAATGCTATGAAAGTGGTGTACTCAATATGCCAGCAAATCTGGAAAACTCAGCAGTGGCCACAGGACTGGAAAAGGTCAGTTTTCATTCTAATCCCTAAGAAAGGCAATGCCAAAGAATGCCCAAACTGCCACACAATTGCACTCATCTCACACGCTAACAAAGTAATGCTCAAAATTCTCCAAGCCAGGCTTCAACAGTACGTAAACGGTGAACTTCCAGATTTTCAAGCTGGTTTTAGAAAAGGTAGAGGAACCGGATATCAAACTGCCAACATCCGTTGGATCATCAAAAAAGGAAGAGAGTTCCAGAAATACATCTATTTCTGCTTTATTGACTATGCCAAAGCCTTTGACAGTGTGGATCACAATAAACTGTGGAAAATTCTGAAAGAGATGGGAATAACAGACCACCTGAACTGCCTCCTGAGAAATCTGTATGCAGGTCAGGAAGCAACAGTTAGAACTGGACATGGAACAACAGACTGGTCCCAAATAGGAAAAGGAGTACGTCAAGGCTGTATATTGTCACCGTGCTTATTTAACTTATATGCAGAGTACATCATGAGAAACGCTGGGCTGGAGGAAGCACAAGCTAGAATCAAGATTGCCAGGAGAAATATCAATAACCTCAGATATGCAGATGACACCACCCTTATGGCAGAAAGTGAAGAGGAACTAAAGAGCCTTTTGATGAAAGTGAAAGTGGAGAGTGAAAAAATGGCTTAAAGCTCAACATTCAGAAAACAAAGATCATGGCATCTGGTCCCATCACTTCATGGCAAATAGATGGAGAAACAGTGGAAACAGTGACAGACTTTATTTTTGGGGGCTCCAAAATCACTGCAGATGGTGACTGCAGCCATAAAATATAAAGATGCTTACTCCTTGGAAGGAAAGTTATGACCAACCTAGACAGCATATTAGAAAGCAGAGATTACTTTGCCAACAAAGGTCCATCTATTCAAGCCTACAGTTTTTCCAGTAGTCCTGTATGGATATAAGAGTTGGACTATAAAGAAACCTGAGCACAGAAGAATTGATGCTTTTGAACTGTGGTGTTGGAGAAGACTCTTGAGAGTCCCCTGGATGGCAAGGAGATCCAACCAGTACATCCTAAAGAAAATCAGTCCTGAATGTTCATTGGAAGAACTGATGTTGAAACTGAAACTCCAATATGTTGGTCACCTGATGTGAAGAGCTGACTTATTTGAAAAGATCCTGATGCAGGGAAAGATTGAAGGTAGGAGGAGAAGGGGACGACAGAGGATGAGATGGCTGGATGGCATTACTGCCTCAATGGACATGAGTTTGAGTAAACTCCGGGGGTTGGTGATGGACAGGGAGGCCTGGAGTGCTGCCGTCCATGGGGTTGCCAAGAGTCAGATACGACTGAGAGACTGAACCGAACTGAGCACCCAATGACATTTTTTTTAGGAGCTATGAAATTTAGATAAGTTACAATAAATATATAGACCTAGAGATTTCCATTTTTGTCCTTTGCAGTAAATAGCATAGAATCACTATTCTATATCCTGGCTGAGTATCAGAATCACTTGTGGCACTTCTTAAAAGTACAGTTGATCATTGAACAACATGGGTATGGATTCACTTATCATACAGTACTACTCAACCTGGGGTTGACTGAATATGAAGATCGGAGAAGGCAATGGCACCGCACTCCAGTACTCTTGCCTGGAAAATCCCATGGGCAGAGGAGCCTGGTAGGCTGCAGTCCATGGGGTCGTTAAGAGTCGGACACGGCTGAGCAACTTCACTTTCACTTTTCACTTTCATGCATTGGAGAAGGAAACAGCAATCCACTCCAGTACTCTTGCTTGGAGAATCCCAGGGATTGTGGAGCCTGGTTGGCTTCCATCTATGGGATCGCAGAGTCGGACATGACTGAAGCGACTTAGCAGCAGCAGCAGAATATGAAGATGTGGAACCACAGATACAAAAGGCTAACTGTAAAATCATACCCGAATTGTAGACTGTGTTGGAGTTCACACTCATAACCCTAAAGTTGTTCAAGGGTCAATTGTACATATGCCAGGATTTAAGCCTGGACCTGAGAATTTCTTCAAATGATTTTGATTCACAGCCAAGAGTTGATATCCTTGGGCATAAAATCATTTGACCACAGTATCTGCAAGAGGATATAGTCCAAGATCATCTTTTTAAAATAAAAGGCTTAAGATTAAGGGAAAACAAATCACTTATTCAAATTCCCAAAAAGGTTAAGAATGAACAGTATCAGGCTAATATTTTTTTTCACATTTCTAGAAAGTATCTTTTATTTTCCTATATAGAAATTTCCAGAAAAAATACAAGTGGTGTTCCTGTCACTCATTGCATATTTTATCATCTGATCCACAGCTCCAGTTCAGATTGACTATTTCCTGAATATTATAATCTAACAGACAGCTCTATTTTATAAGGTAGTTCAAGCCATGTACACATGAAATTATCTGGTATCTCTAATTTTCTTGAAGAGATCTCTAGTCTTTCCCATTCTATTGTTTTCCTCTATTTCTTTGTATTGTTTGTTTTCTTATTTCTCCTTGTTATTCTTTGGAACTCTGCATTCAGAAGGGTATATATCTTTCCTTTTCTCCTTTGCCTTTCACTTCTCTTATTTTCTCAGCAACTTAAGGCTTCCTCAGACAAGCATTTTGCCTTCTTGCATTTCTTTTTCTGGGGATGGTTTTGGTGACCACCTTCTGTACAATGTTACGAACCTCCATCCATAGTTCTTCAAGTACTCTATCAGATCTAATCCCTTGAATCTACTTGTTACTTCCACTGCATAATCATAAGGGATTTAAATAATACCTGAATGGCCTAGTTGTTTTCCTTACTTTCTTCATTTTAAGCCTGAATTTTGCAATAAAGAGCTCATGATAAGCAAACATAGAATACAATTTTATTTCACTGAGAAATTGATCATGTAGTTCTCTTCCATGTTTAATGTATGATTCTAACTTTAAAATAAACTTATCAAAAAGACATTGTTATTATTCTATTTCTTTAAAGACTCAACAATTAAATGCCTCTATAACTGCTTAAATAGGTTTACAGTGTGACATTGGATATTTGATCCTTTGCTTCTTCATAAGCGATTATAGGATAGCATGAGCTTTCTAAGAGAAATAGAAACCCTCTCAATAGGTAAGTTAATCAAAGCCATTGTAATAAAACCTTAAGTGAAAACAGCTATATTCTCCAAACTAAAGCCATCTGAGAGCACTTAGAACAGTCCATCACTTGATCTTGTACCTTGAGAACAGAGATCATGTTTGATTCTTCTTTGTATCTCCAGAGTCAAGCAGTGTCTGACACATAATTGTAATATATAAATGGCTGTTGAATTAATGTGATGCACAGATAAATTAATTACAAATACCTAGATTGGTATATGTCTCCTACTATAACACCCTTAACTTCTAAGAAAATATATTGACCTTTTAATTTCATATACATGCATAATATCTTATATGTATTTACTTGAGACAATAAAGAAAGAAAAACAGCAGTTTATTTTGTTTTGGTCTGCTTCACTGGAATACAAATCCCATAGGAACAGACTCTTTGTTATTAATACATTCCCAAATCCCAGATCAGTGCCAGGGGCCACATTAGGTAATCAATAAATATTTGTTGAAAGAATGAATGAAAGACAATTTGAGATCAATGGTATTTCCTACCACTGTGGCTCATTCCATACAACATAATTGAGGGGTTAAAAAAATGCTTGCTGAATGGCAATGAAAGGACAAATGAGGCTGAAGGGGATGAATACATCCACATGTGTTTTCTTTAAGAATGCATCTAAGTCTTTTGTTTTCTGACAGAGAAAAGAGAAGTTTGCACTTACCCAAGAGGAAGGAAATTGGTAAGTCAGGTGAAAGGGCTGGGTTTCTAGGACTGTGCTGAAAGATTAGGAGATGAGAGAGAACAAAGGGAGCAAACATGAAGGTCAAAAAGAGTGAAAGCTGCAGAGGTGCAAAGATTCACTAAGACTCTGGAGGTGGCACTCCACTGTCAGACAAGTGTGAACTTGACCAGAAACAGAAAAGTGGAGATCACTGGAGTTAATGAGGTCCAAGAACCCAATGAAGAACCTATCAGAAGTGTCATTAGTATGGGTGTTGAAGTCACTGAGGAGAGCTGCCTTCAAAAAGAACTCTGTAATAGTAAATATAACCATGATAACAGAAGAGGACTGTTTAATAAAACAATCACATTAGGGCCCTATTCAAATAAGTTGTGCACAGAAATCACGCACCTGATTAACTCCAACTGGTTGCACTTATATTCGTGAATAACATTTTAAAATTATACAAGCCAGATGCTCATCGTAGTCTCCCTGCCTCACCCAGGCCTGGATGGAACCTGGAACACCATGCTCGCGCACTTCTCTGACCCCAACGGATCCTCTCCTGCTTCCGACCCCTCAAAAACGGACTTGCCTTCCAGTCCCATGGCGGAGCCCACTGCCTAACCCCAGAGCCCACCCTGGAAACGCCTCGAAGATCCCGTCTCCACACACTCTGGGAATGCTCTGAGACGGCGGCTGCCTCCGTGCCCGCCGCTGCCAGACTCGCGGCTGCAGCTTCCCCTCCGCTTTCACCGTGGCCTTCGTGCCCACCGTGCACAAGCCGCCAGCCATGATGCCCGCTCCCTTGCAGGAGTGCCAGAACTACCACCCAGACTGCGAGGCCGGCGTCAACGGTCAGGTCAACCTGCAGATCTATGCCTCCTATGTGTACCTGTCCATGGCCTTCTACTTCGACAGGGACGACGTGGCCTTGAAGCGCTTCTCCCACTTCTTCCTGCGCTGCTCTCACAAGCATAAGGAGCAGATCGAGAGCCTGATGCACCTCCAGAACTGTCACGGGGGCCGCTTCTGTCTCCAAGACCTCAGAAAGCCTGACCGCACTAACTGGGAGAGCGGCCTTCTGGCCATGCAGTGTGCCCTGCACCTAGAGAAGAGCGTCAACCAGAGCCTGCTCGACCTGTACCAGCTGGCCACTGACAAGAACGACCCTCACCTGTGCCACTTCCTGAAGACCCGCCACCTGGACCAGCAGGTTGAGTTCATCAAGAAGCTGCGGGACCATGTTAGCAACCTGCCTAAGATGGGGGCGCCAGAAGTCAGCATGGCAGAGTACCTCTTTGACAAGCTCACCCTGGGCGACGGTGACAAGGAGGACTGAGCTTGAACTGGACCTTTTTTTTCTTCCAGTTTTACCAGGTCTTCAAATAAAGTTATTGATGCATAAATAAAGCTCTCAGATTTGTGTGTGCAAATCTCTCCTTTTAAATTTGAAACAGTTATCCAGGAGCCTCTCCACCCACACATGCCCCATCTGTGTGCAGCTCAGGACCTCCACAGAGGGAAGGCCTTACATGGGCCCTTGAAAAACACAGAATCAGTCTTCCCCTTTTAAACAACGTGGGTATATGGGGTAGACTGGTGTGGGGTGGGATGGGGTGGGGGTGAGGTAGGGCCCTGGTGAATGTGGGTGCATATGCATAGTAAAAGCATAGAAGCATAGCCTGAAAATCATGATTGCAGTTGCCTCTGATGAAGAACTGAAGGGAATGGGATTGGGCAGGGGTTAAAATAAATGGAGTCTTCAGTTTCATCTTGGTGGGTCCATGGGGTCGCAAAGAGTTGGACACGACTGCGCGACTTCACTTCACTGGTTTCATCTGAACTGTTTATATTCATTAAAGTATACAAATATTATTGGTTAAGAATGACTAGCAAGCCCTGGAGAAGGAAATGGCAACCCACTCCAGTATTCTTGCCTGGAAAGTTCCATGGACAGAGTCTAATGGGTCCATGGAGTCGCAGAGTCAGACATGACTGAGCACTATCCACACACACACATGAATAGCAAGATGGAGAGTCGAGAGGATGACTTGGGAGTCTGAATGGTAGAGAATCTCTTTGACAAGTTCACTCTTGGCAACAGTGATTATGGAAAAATGAGTGTTAAAGCTGGCTTGCCCATTAACATGGGGGTGACTTCCTATGGTCAGCAGTGCCTGGCATGCATGTTGCAATAACAACTTCCACTTATGTATGTTTTCTTTTCTTTGTATCATACATATATATGTATGCATGTCTCTGTGTGTGTATATATGTATATACATTTTTATTCCATCCAGCAGCAGAGTTCATTTTAAATGTCTAGACTAGATTCTGAATGTATGCTTAAGAAAATGCCCTTTGTTGAAAAGCAGTTAGGTGATTACATTGGAAAATGTAATCTGAAAATGATATAACTGCTTCTGAGACCTTTCCTGAGCCTGGCTGTATTTCTGCCCTTGGGTTTTATACATCTAACTTGATTTAGTTTTTATTTGCTACCAAGAGAACTTAATAATATGTCTTATTATCAACACACCTTTACCAGCCTCTGCGTAGTTATCTACAGTAGAATAAATAGTTCTTCTAGGGTAGTACATGACATTTTTCTCTTCATCCTTACCACAAAGTCTACTGAAAAGAAAAAGGATCAAAGGGTGGAAGGGATCAAATGAAAACAATGCCTGAATGGAAATACAAGATACTGAAGGCTGCTACCACATGCATCCCTTCTCACTTGGAAGTGTTTCTCTCATAATTTACAGAATTTTAATTCCTTAGACCAACCTTCCAAAGAATGTGTTCAGTATCAGGCAGTGCCACAAAACCATTCACAAGGGTTCAGTGAAAAATTTTTATGAATCAAAGTAACAGGATTTGGGGTTTGGGGTTTTTTTCAGTTTTTGCTTACTCTAGGAATTTTAGGATTGATCTAAAAAATATGCATTGTCACTTTATAACACAGGCATAAGGTATTCAAGTTTTCCCAAACATTCTGACCATGGGAGCCTTCTTCTACTAAACCTCACAGAACAGTGCTCCAAAAAAAATAGCTTTGGAAAAAACGTTAAAAGGCTCCCACCATATGTTGTTCCAGAAGCACATCAGTTCAGTTCAGTTGAGTCGCTCAGTCCTGTCTGACTCTTTGCCATGCCATGGACTGCAGCATGCCAGGCCCCCCTGTCCATCACCAACCCCCAGAATTTACTCAAAATCATTTCTATTGAGTCAGTGATGCCATCCAACCATCTCATCCTCTGTCATCCCCTTCTCCTCTCGCCTTCAATCTTTCCCTGCATCAGAGTCTTTTCAAATGACTCAGCTCTTCACATCAGGTGACCAAAGTATTGGAGTTTCAGCTTCAACATCAGTCCTTCCAATGGACACTCAGGACTGATTTCCCTTAGGATGTACTGGTTGGATCTCCTTGCAGTCCAAGGGACTCTCAAGAGTCATGTCCAATACCACAGTTCAAAAGCATCAATTCTTCTGTGCTCAGCTTTCTTTATAGTCCAACTCTCACATCCATACATGACTACTGGAAAAACCATAGCCTTGACTAGACAGACCTTTGTTGGCAAAGTAATATCTCTGCTTTCTAATATGCTGTCTATGTTGGTCATAACTTTCCTTCCAAGGAGTAAGCGTCTTTTAATTTCATGGCTGCAGTCAACATCTGCAGTGATTTTGGAGCCCCAAAAAATAAACTCTGTCACTGTGTCCACTGTTTCCCCCCCTATTTGCCATGAAGTGATGGGACCAGATGCCATGATCTTCGTTTTCTGAATGTTGAGCTTTAAGCCAACTTTTTCACTCTCCTCTTTCACCTTCATCAAGAGGCTCTTTAGTTCCTCTTCACTTTCTGTCATAAGGCTGGTGTCATCTGCATATCTGAGGTTATTGATATTTCTCCCAGCAATCTTTATTCCAGCTTGTGCTTCTTCCAGCCCAGCGTTTCTCATGATGTACTCTACATAGAAGTTAAATAAGCAGGGTGACAATATACAGCCTTGACGTACTCCTTTTCCTATTTGGAACCAGTCTGTTTTTCCATGTTCAGTTCTAACTGTTGCTTCCTGACCTGCATACAGATTTCTCAGGAGGCAGTTCAGGTGGTCTGTTATTCCCATCTCTTTCATAATTTTCCACAGTTTATTGTGATCCACACAGTCAAAGGCTTTGGCATAGTCAATAAAGCAGAAATAGATGTTTTTCTGGAACGCTCTTGCTTTTTCCATGATCCAGTGGATGTTGGCAATTTGATCTCTGGTTCCTCTGCCTTTTCTAAAACCAGCTTGAACATCTGGAATTTCACAGTTGACGTATTGCTGAAGCCTGGCTTGGAGAATTTTGAGCATTACTTTGTTAGAGTATGAGATGAGTGCAATTGTGCGGTAGTTTGAGCATTCTTTGGCATTGCCTTTCTTAGGGATTAGATTGAAAACTGACCTTTTCCAGTCCTGTGGCCACTGCTGAGTTTTCCAAATTTGCTGGCATGTTGAGTGTAGCACTTTCACAGCATCATTTAGGTTTTGAAATTGGTCAACTGGAATTCCATACCTTCCTAAAAAAATATGTCATTCGGTGTAGTGATGGTAAAATAGCTGCAGTGTATTTCATTATGAGAAAAGATGGTTATGGTGTTACTGGTAAAAATATGCTCAGAATGGACCTGTATTCGTTAGGGTTCTCCAGAGAAATAGACCTAATAGGGTATTTATATTATGTTATACTGGATTGGATTGGATAGGATATATAATAGGATATTATATAATATAGGGTAAAATATAGTAATGCAGTTGACCCTTGAACAATATAGGTTTGAACTGTGTGGGGCCACTTATGCATGGACATTTTTCAGTGAATCCTACAGTGCTACATGATTCATGGTTGGTTGAATTTGCAGATGCAGAAATCGATTATGCAATTTTTAACTGTGCCCTAACCCCATGTTGTCCAAGCGTCAACAGGTATATGTAGAGGGGGATTGATTTCTTTTAGGGAATTGGCTATTAACTTCGGTTTATGTGATTGTGGGGCCTGGAAGTTGGAAATCTGCAGGGTAGGTTAGCAGCTTGGAAATTAAGGTAAATGTTTATGTTGCAGTCTTGAGTCTGAAAGCTAGAAACTCAGACAGAATTTCTATATTGCAGTCTGGAGGCATAGTTCTTTCTTCATAGAAAGACTTCAGTCTCTGTTCTTAAGGCCTTCAACTGACTGGACAATGTCCAAGCACACTATGGAGGGATAATCTGCTTTACTCAAAGTCTACTGATTTAAAAGTTAATCACATCTAAACTATATCTTCACAGCAACTTCTATACCAAACAACCAGGATCCATAGCCTAAATTTACATGTAAAATTAACCATCAGATGGTAAACACGAGTGAGGGCAGGCTGATGCAGGCAAAGTGTCCAAGTGGGTTCAATCAGAGTGAGTGTGATTGGGTATCTCAGAAGGGCTGGTACATGCTCTGTGGGTAGGGAAGGCAGCAAGGTTGCAGACTACCTGAATCTGTTGGGGCTCAAAAATGGTGCCCTGAGCTAGCAAGAAGTCTGCCATAGTAAATGTGGTAGGTGACTAAGATTAGGCAGAGACACACAGGATGTCATAATTGAGACCAACTAGGCTTCATTTGGAGAAGGCAATGGCAACCCTCTCCAGTACTCTTGCCTGGAAAATCCCATGGATGGAGGAGCCTGGTGGGCTGCAGTCCATGGGGTTGCGAAGAGTCGGACATGACTGAGCAACTTCACTTTCCCTTTTCACTTTCATGCATTGGAGAAGGAAATGGTGACACTCCAGTGTTCTTGCCTGGAGAATCTCAGGGACGAGGGAGCCTGGTGGGTTGCCATCTATGGGGTCGCACGGAGTTGGACACGACTGAAGCGACTTAGCAGCAGTAGCAGCAGCAGGTTGATTTTCATAGTTTATTCTCATGCCCTTGTTCATCTATTCATTATATAATACTCCAGTCAGAGCCTTTCAGCTTGCTTGAGCATTTGTTTATTAGCTTGGTGGTGTGGCTTTTAGTTGTCAGTATTGCAGTATTCATTTTTGGAATATCAGTTCATACTAAGGCGGTTATTGCCTGTTGACTGAACAAGCCAGTTGTAGTTCCTCTTCACTCCATAGTGATGTCACTTTTCTTCAACCCAGGAAGGGTTGTTTGAATAAGCAAATTGCTTCCACTTCTAGTCTTTCAACTGCCACTTGGATACTTGCCAAAGTGTCATGACTCCATTATCCTGTGTGCCCACCAATTATATACATACTACTTTTCCTTTCCTGTCTTGCATATGCTGAATTTTGATTTTCTTCAAATTTGATTACCTTGGATAATACCACTACTACTTTGGTTTTTAAAGCTTTTGAAAGCCTTTTGGGCCTGTAAAAGGCACAGGGCTCTAGCAATGGAATCCTCATATTTTGGTATGTGTAAGAATCATCTATAGACTATGTGAAAGGCAGATTCTTGGTTCTGTTTCTAGAAAGTTCAGATGCAATTTAAATGCAGAGGGGGGTGTCCATAATCTGCATTTTACAGGAGCTACACTTCGTTTCTCTCTACTATGCTTAATATTTATTGTGTTTATTCATTATAATGCAATATGCACTTTAAAAAAACTAAATCTTTTTTGAGAGATAGTAGATTTATCAAACAGTTTGCAGATATAGAACAGAGAGTCCTCTGTACTCTTCACCCATCTTCCTCTAATGTTAATCTTTTACATAGTACATATATTAAAACTAAAAAAGAAGTCAGTGTTATTTTTAGCTAAACTCTAGACATTTTTCAGATTTATCAGTTTTTTTTTTTTTTTTTACAATTATGTCTTTTTTCTGTTCTAGGATCCAATTCAGTATATCACATTGAATTTAGCTGTAATCTCTCTTCTATGGTCTCTAACATGTTCCCAGCCTTTCCTTGTTTCCTATGACCTTTATTAGTTTTGAGAAATACTGGCCAGGCTTTTGTAGAACGGCCTTGAATATGGCTTTATTAGGTGATTTTCTCACGATTAGACAAGGGTTTGGGGTTTGGGAGAAGATTACCGTAGAGGTGAAATGTCTTTCTCATCACGTTGTGTCAAAGGGGTACATGGGTTTTCACTAGTGACGTTAGCCTTGATCACTTGCTAAGGTGAAGTCTGCCAGATGTCTTTGCGGTGAAGTTACTATTGTTCCCTTTCCATACTCTTTCTTTTGGAATCCATCCCACACTCCTGAGAGGGATTTTTAAAGCCCCATATCCTGGAGGGAAGAGGATTTACATATGTTATTTGAAATTCTTTGTAAGAAAAATTTGTACCTTTCCCCCCATTTATCTATGTATTCAGTTATTTATATCAGTATAGGCTCATAAATATTTATTTCATATTCCTCTATAAATTTAAAGTATAATTAATTTTGTTACTCTAATTGTTTCAGCTTAGGCTATCCAGTGCTGCTTCAGTTGAGTTTTTATGTTCCTTTGATCTGTTTCCCTCCTTTTGTTTTTGAGTGTTTCCTTATTTCCTGGCAGGACATAATGCTCCAGACTCATCTTGTGGTTTCATTGCCCTAGCCCTAGAATTAGTCATTTCTCCAAGATGTCTGCTTTTTGTTTTGTTTTTGTTGTTTTGGAGAACCATGTTTAGAAACTAAGGCCTAAATGCTAGATGTGTTTTTTGCTACTTGGTGTCATTGTTTCCAGTTGTTCTGCAGACAGTTATGAAATATATGCATGTACACACATCTATAATCATTTCTGTAGGTGTCTGTCTCTATACATATTAAACTAAACATGAGTTCATACCAATGTCGGAGACTCTAATCCAATATCACATGGTTCATTCTAGCTTTTGCCCCTTACTTATATGTAACTACTTTTACTGACTCACCTTGACTCACCTTGTGCTCTGTCATGTCTGACTCTTTGTGACCCTTTGGACTGTAGCCTGCCAGGCTCCTCTGTCCATGGGGTTTTTCAGGCAACAATACTGGAGTGGGTTGTCATTTTCTCCTCCAGGGAATCTTCCCAACCCAGGGATTGAACACAAGTCTTCTGTGGCTCCTGCATTGCAGGCAGATTCTTTACCCGCTGAGCCATCAGGAAGCCCAAATTGTTTATCATTTATTCACTTATTTGTTCTGTCCTAGTGTAAATGTGTTTTCATATTTTAAAACTGTATTCCTTTGAGGAACAAACTTACAAACTAAAATTGTGTTTATGTACAGTTATTTTTGTGCCTCATCTTATATTTCCCAATCAAAACATCATTTTCCAAAGTCACTTATGTCAGCTCTTCTTTCCCTATCCCTCTCAATGCCATTTTATCATATATTGATAATACAGTTAAATTCATCTGTCACAGTATGCATTCTTTCCAGGATACTCTGATTAAAAAATGCATATATTACCCAAGTGGTTCAGTGGTAAAAAATCTGCCTGCCAATGCAGGAAATGCAGGTTTGACCCCTGGATCAGGAAGATCCCCTGGAGAAGTAAATGGCAACCCACTCCAGTATTTTTGCCTGGGAAATCCTATGGACAGAGGAGCCTGGCGGGCTATAGTTCATGGAGTTGCAAAGAGTCAGACACGACTGAGCATATACATACATGCACATTAAACTTCACCCTGTGATGTACTATTCTATGTGTTTTGACAAATGCATAGTCATGTATCTTCTGCCTAGTTCTGTACAGTACAGTTTCATCAACTTAAAATATTCTCTGTGAGTCCCCTTTGTAATCAATTACTCCCAACCCCTGACAAATGCTGATTTGTTTTCCATCTCTGTAATTTTTCTTTTCCAGAATGTAAAATAAAGTCATACATAAATAAATATAAATATAAATAACTTACAGTATGTAGACTTTTGAATCGGGCATCTTTGACTTAGTAACATGCATTTAAGATTCAGCCATGTTGTTGTGTGACTCTATAGTTTCTCCCTTTTTATTACTGAAGTATCCATCATGTCAAATACCAAGTTTGTTTGTCTATTCACCTGTTGAAGGATAATATGATTATTTTCAGTTTGGAACAAAATATAAATAAAGCTGTTATAAACATTTGTGTTTAGGCCTTTGTGTTATTTTCAAATATCTTTTGATATTGATTTCTAACATAATTCCACAGTGATAAGAGAACAAACTCTGTATGCTTTCAGTACCTTTAGACTGTGTAAACATAGGTTTTCAATTAACTGGAGCGTATGATTGGATCCTATTGTAATACTATGCTTAGCTCTATAGGAAACTATTAAACTGTCTTCCCAAATAACTGTGTCATTACATTCCCATTAGCAATGAATGTATGCTCCTGTTGTACTTTGTCAACATTTGGTATTGTCAGTTATCGGATTTTAACTATTCTGTCAGGTGTGTAGTGATCTCATTGTGATTTTATTTCTACTTCCCTAATGACATATGCTGGAATAGGAAATGGCAACCTACTCCAGTCTTCATGCCTGGAAATTTCCATGGACAGAGGAGCCTGACAGGCTACACTCCATGGGATCATAAAGAGTCAGACACGACTGAGTATACATGAACATGCATGCAATGCCATATTATGCTGAGCATCTTTTCATATGCTTATTTGTCATCTGTATACCTTCTTTGGTAGTAATATGTATATATGTATTTTTCTTCCTTTTATTCTTGTAGATTGTGTGTGTGTGTGTTTATAAGTTAGGTTGCTTGTTTTCTCATTGTTGAGTTTTAAGAGTTCTTTATATATCCTAGATATAAATCCTTTCTACAGTATATTCTTTTGGCAAATAAATGAAATGGATACAAGGTATAAATAAACTTTAACAGTAATATGAAAAATCTTGAATATGCCCAATTGAACTTTTGGATATTTTAGATAAGTGAATACTCATCTTAACTTGCTTTGTTGTTGCTGTTCAGTCACTCAGTTGAATACAACTCTTTGTGACCCCATAGACTGTAGCACACAAGTCTTCCCTGTCCTTCACTGTCTCCTGGAGTTTGCTCAAACTCACGTCCACTGAATCGGTGATGCCATTCAACAATTGTGTCATCCTTGGTCAACCTCCTTCTGCCCTCAATCTTTCCCAGCATCAGAGTTGTTTCCAGTGAGTCAGCTCTTTGCATCAGGTGGCCAAAGTATTGGAGCTTCAGCCTCAGCATCAGTCCTTCCAATGAATATTCAGGGTTGATTTCCTTTAGGATTATCTGGTTTGACCTCCTTGCTGTCCAAGGGACTCTTAAGAATCTTCTCCAGCACAACAGTTTGAAAGCATCAATTCTTCAGTGTTCAGCCTTCTGTATGGTGCAACTCTCATCCGTACACGACTACTGGAAAAATCATAGCTTTGATATCTGGACATTTGTAAGCAAAGTGATATCTCTGCTTTTTAATACACTGTCTGGGTTTGTCATAGCTTTTCTTCCTATTTACCTTGATTCATGGACCTAACATTCCAGGTTCCTATGCAATATTGTTCTTTACAGCATTGGACTCTACTTCAACCACCAGACACATCCATAACTGGGCATTGTTTCTGCTTTGGCTCAGCCTCTTCATTCCTTCTAGAGCTATTTCTCTGCTGTACTCCAGTAGTATATTGGACACCTACTGACCTGGGTAGGGGTTCATCTTTCAGTGTCCTATCCTTTTGCCTTTTTATACTGTTCATGGGGTTCTCAAGGCAAGAATGCTGAAGTGGTTTGTCATATTATCAAAAGAAATGGTTGAAACATTGGATCTTATACAATCCTTAGAACTTTCTAAGTAAGGAAGCTAAAATTATAGTCTTAGGAAAATAGTGTCTTACTATTTAAACATCATGAAATCTACTAAATATCTTGAGACTTTAAGGCATATCCCTGTACAGAGAATATGTATTGTGTCCAGTTTACAGAAGAGGAACCAGAGTCAAAAGAGGCATTTATCATGCCTCATTCACAAGGAGGAACTAAAGGATACTTACTACTAATGGTACAAAACATCATTCAGTTACATCTAACAAAGGAAAAGATAAATATTTCCTTGACAAGTTAATAAATTTAGAACAACTAATTCTGTCATGAAAGATGGTGTGATAAAGGAATAATCCAAGATGAATTTGCCTGTATTTAATCTTTATAAAATAGCTTTACACAGGCATTGTTGTAAGCACTGTAAAAGGGATAAAAATCCAACTGATACTATTCATGAAAAAAATCAAGGATTAAAATTGAATCTATATAGTAACAAATATAAATCTGTGATGTCAATTGTTTACTGTTTAAGAGGAAAATGTCTCAGTTTTCAAAATCTAATGTATTTATTTTTATTTCTTTGGTGCTTTATTTTCCTCTTTTAGATCATGTCACCACTGTTTAAAATTCTCACATTATTCTTTCATTTAAAAATTATTTTGTTAAAATACTTAAAATTTTAAAAAACTTACAGAATTTCTAAAGAATTTTAAGAATTTAAAGAATTTTAAAATGGAAATTTTACTTTCCATTTGCAATTATTACAAAATATTGACTGTATTCCCCATGTTGTGCAATACATTCTTGAGCCTCTCTTACACCCAAGAGTTTGTACCTCCCACTCTTCCATCCCTACACTTATATCTCTCCACCCTTCCCAAACCCCGGCCCCCTGCCAACTGGTAACCACTAATTTGTTTTCTGTATATGTTAGTCTGTTTATTTTGTGTTACACTAATTAGTTTTCTGTGCTTTTTAGATTATACATATAAGCAGTATAATCTTTCTGCTTATACAGTATTTATCTTTCTGATTTAGTTCACTTAGCATAATGCCCTCCAAGTCCCTCAATTTTGCTGCAAATGGCAAAATGCCATTCTTTTTATGGCTGAGTAGTATTCCATTTTATGTGTGTGTGTGTGTGTGTGTGTATATATATATATGTCTATATATAGATACATACTTCACATCTTCTTTATCCATTTACCTGCTGATGGACACTTAGGTTGCTTCCATACCTTGACAATTGTCAATAACATTGCTATGAACATTGGGATGCATGTATCTTTTTGAATTAGAATTTTTGTTGTTGTTTGGATATGTACCCAGTAGTAGAATTGCTGGGTCATATGATAGTTCTGTCTTTAGTGTTTTGAGAAACCTCCATACTGCTTTTCACAGTGGCTGCACAGATTTACATTTCCACTTTTCTACATGTCCTCCCCAACATTTGTTACTTATCAACTTTTTTGATAGTAGCCATTTGGACAGGTGTAAAGTGATATCTCATTGCAGTTTTTGTTTGCATTTCCCTGATTATTAGTGGTGTTGAGCATCTTTTCATGTGCCAGTTGGCTATCTGCATTTCTTCTTTGGAAAAATATCTTTTCAGTTCTTCTTCCCATTTTTTAAATTGGGTTGTCTGCTTTTTGATGTTGAATTGTATGAGGTGTGTGTATATATATATATATATATATATATATATATATATAGGATATTCGGAGAAGGCAATGGCACCCACTCCAGTACTCTTGCCTGGAAAATCCCATGGATGGAGGAGCCTGGTAGGCTACAGTCCATGGGGTCGAGAAGAGTCGGACATGACTTAGCGACTTCACTTTCACTTTTCACTTTCATGAATTGGAGAAGAAAATGGCAACCCACTTCAGTGTTCTTGCCTGGAGAATCCCAGGGATGGGGGAGCCTGGTGGGTTGCCATCTATGGGGTCGCACAGGGTTGGACATGACTGAAGCGACTTAGTAGCATATTGGATATTAATACCATATTGATCATATCATTTGCAAATATATTCCTCCCATTCATTAGGTTGTCTTTTCATTTTGTTGATGGTTTCCTTTGCTTTGAAAAAGCTTTTAGGTTTAATTAGGCCCCATTTGTTTATTTTTGCTTATATTTTCTTTACTTTAGGAGAGGGATCCAAAAAATATAGCAGAAATAAACCGAGAAATAAACCAAAGGGAAAAAAAAAGTTCAATGCAACTAAAATCTGGTTCTTTGAAAAGATAAGCAAAATTGATAAATTTTTAGTTAAACTCATCAAGGAAAAAAAAGGAGAGGGCCTAAATCAATAAAATTAGAAATGAAAAAGAAGTTACAACAGACACCACAGAAAATAAGGAATGGACAAGCTAAAAAAAATGTTTAAATTCTTAGAAAGGTACAATCTCCCAAGATTGATTACCAGTACTGAAGTTGAATCAGTAATTAAAAGCTCCCAACAAACAGAAACTCCCAACAACTCCCAACAACAAAGTCCAGGACAAGGTGGCTTCACAGATGAATTCTACCAAACATTTGTGCTTAGTCACTCAGTCGTATCTGACTCTTTGTGACCCCATGGACTGTATGTAGCCCGCCAGGCTCCTCTGTCCATGGGGATTCTCCAGGCGAGAATACTGGAGTGGATTGCCATGCCCTCCTCCAAGGGATCTTCCCAACCCAGGGATCAAACCCAGGTCTCCTGCATTATAGGCAGATTCTTTACTGTCTGAGTCACCAGGGAAACCAAACATTTAGAGAAGAGTTAATGCCTATCCTCCTGAAACTAATCCAAAAAATTACAGAGGCAGGAATACTTTTGAATTCATTCTTTGAAGTCACCATCACTCTGATAGCAAAACCAGACAAAGGTACCAGAGAAAAAGAAAATTACAGGCCCAATATCACTGATGAACATAGATGCAAAAAGTCTTACAAAAATGTTAGCAAACTGAAACCACCAATACATTAAACAGATCATATGCCATGAGCAAGTAGGATTTATCTCAAGGATGCAAGGGTTTTTCAATATATAAAATCAGTGTGATATACCATATTATTAATAACAAATTGAAACGTAAAAGTCATATGATCATCTCAATAGATGCAGAAAAAGCTTTTGATAATATTCAGCATCCGTTTATGATAAAAACTCTCTAGAAAGTAGGTCTAGATGGAACCTAGCTCAACATAATAAGGGCCATATATGACAAGCCCACAGCTAACCTCATACTCAAAGGTGAAAACCTGAAAGCATTTCCTCTAAGATCAGAAACAAGACAAGGATGCTCACCATTTTCATTCAGTATAGTTTTGAAAGCCCTAGCTATAGCAATTGAAGAAGAAATAAATAAAAGGAATCTAAATTGGGTTTGCAGATGACATGATACTATTATACATAGAAAATCCTAAAGGCACCAGTAGAAAACCACTAAAGTTCGTCAATGAATTTGGTAAAGTTGCAGGGTACAAAATTAATATATAGAAATCTGTTGCATTTTATATGCTAACAAAGAAATGT
This sequence comes from Bos mutus, assembly GCF_027580195.1. Lineage (NCBI taxonomy): Eukaryota > Metazoa > Chordata > Mammalia > Artiodactyla > Bovidae > Bos > Bos mutus. Next base: position 97,043,982 of record NC_091646.1, read on the forward strand.
AAGAAATAAAAACTAAGGAAACAATCTAATTTGCTATTTCACCAGGAAGAATAAAATCCCAGGAATAAATCTACCTAAGGAGGCAAAAACCTGTACTCCAAAATCTGCTGGATACTAGATGTCAATAGAATAATGCCTGATGAAAATTATTTCATACCAATAATTTATACCCTGTTAGAAGACCAATTCTGTGAAAGAAGAGAAATATGGTAAAAATTTTTTTTCCTATCATGCGTTCATATGAAAAAAAATCTATCAAAAGTACTTTATCAAAGAATATTACTTTGATTCATGTCAAAGTGTTCTGCCTATTTTCTTCTAGGAGTTGTATAGTGTCCTGTCTTACATTGGGGTCTTTAATCAATTTTGAGTTTATTTTTGTGTATGGATTTAGAAAAATTGCCAACATCCGTTGGATCATAGAAAAAGGAAGAGAGTCCTAGAAAAACACCTACGTCTGTTTCATTGACTATGCTAATGCCTTTGACTGTGTAGATCACAGCAAACTGTGGAAAATTCTTAAAGAGATGGGGATACCACCACTTCACCTGCCTCTTGAGAAATCTGTATGCAGGTCAAGAAGCAACAGTTAGAACCGGCCATGGAGCAATGGACTGGTTCCAAACTGGAAAAGGAGTATCAAGGCTGTATATTGCCACCCTGTTGATTTAATTTATATGCAGAGTACGTTATGTGAAATGCCAGGTTGGATGAAGCATAAGCTGGAATCAAGATTGCCAGGAGAAATATCAGTAACCTCAGATATGCAGATGACACCACCCTTATGGCAGAAAGAGAAGAGGAACTAAAGAGTCTCTGGAAAGTGAAAGAGAAGAGTAAAAAAGCTGGCTTAAATGCACTGGGATGACCCAGAGGGATGGTATGGGGAGGGAGGAGGGAGGAGGGTTCAGGATGGGGAACACATGTATACCTGTGGCGGATTCATTTCGATATTTAGCAAAACTAATACAATATTGTAAAGTTTAAAAATAAAATAAAATTTAAAAAAATTAAAAAAAAATTCAACTTTCAAGAAACAAAGATCATGGCATCTGGTCTGGTCACTTTATGCCAAATAGATGGGGAAACAATGGAAACAGAGACAGACTTTATTTTGGGGGGCTCCAAAATCATGGTGACTGCAGCTATGAAATTAAAAGACGCTTGTTCCTTTGAAGAAAAGCTATGACCAACCTAGACATCATATTAAAAAGCAGAGTTATTACTTTGCTGACCAAGGTCCATCTAGTCAAAGTTATGGTTTTTCCCATAGTCATGTATAGATGTGAGAGTTGGACTATAAAGAAAGCTGAATGCTGAAGAATTGATGCTTTTGAACTGTGGTGTTGGAGAAGACTCTTGAGAGTCCCTTGGACTGCAAGGAGATCCAATGAGTCAATCCTAAAGGAAATCATTCCTGAATATTCATTGGAAGGACTGATGCTGAAGCTGAAGCTCCAATACTTTGGTCACCTGATGCGGAGAACTGACTCATTTGAAAAGACCTTGATGCTGGGAAAGATTGAAGGCAGGAGGAAAAGTGGACGACAGAGGATGAGATGGTTGGATGGCATCACCGACTCAATGGACATGAGTTTGAGCAAGCTCTGGGAGTTGGTGATGGACAGGGAAGCCTGGCATGCTGCAGTTCATGGGGTTACTAAGGGTTGTACACAGCTGAGTGACTGAACTGAACTGATGATGTTAGAAAGTGTTCTAATTTCATTCTTGTACATGTAGCACCACTTATTGAAGACTGTCTTTTCTCCATTTTAAATTCTTGACTCTTTTATCAGGCATTATTCTATTGAGATCTAGTATCCAGCAGTTATAGTAAAGGGTACAATGTACATCTGATTATTCTCCCTTGTTTTTCTGCTCTGACATCTTTATAAAAAACCTTATACGTGGGGTTCTGAAATTTCATCAACATGTTTCAGTATGGATCTTTTTTATAATATTTTGAACTCTACTCTCTTATCCTATTTCAATATGAAAACTAAGATATTTATTCAGTTCAGTAATATTATTTTACTAATGTGCTCTGGGAGTTGGTGAAGGACAGGGAAGACTGGCGTGCTGCAGTCCATGGGATCGTAAGCAGTCAGACAGGACTGAATGACTGAACTGAACTGAAATGAATGACTCTGATTATTTCTTCTCTATTTCATATTCTATCTGATTTTAGAACTTTTGCTAGTTTTGTATTGAACTTAATCACCACATTTCTTAATTATGCGTCATATATTTAATCACTTTAATTTTGTTCAACATTCTGTAATATTTCCTCAACTTTATTTTCCTTTTGCTTGATTCATTACATTATTTAGTTAAGCTACTGAAGATACAAATTCTAGAAATAGCATTTTAATTATTTATTTATACTATGTAATTGTAGTATAGTATATTACTTATAGTGTATATATATACTATAGAATTTTAATATTGTGATCAGTTCAGTTTGTCACTCAGTCATGTCCAACTCATTTTGACCCCATGAATTGTAGCACGCCAGGCCTCCCTGTCCATCACCAACTCCTGTCCATCACTCAAACTCATGTCCATCGAGTTGGTGATGCCATCCAGCCATCTCATCCTCTGTCGGCCCCTTCTCCTCCTGCCCCCAACCCCTCCCAGCATCAGAGTCTTTTCCAATGAGTCAACTCTTCACATGAGCTGGCCAAAGTACTGGAGTTTCAGCTTTAGCGTCAGTCCTTCCAAAGAACACCCAGGACTGATCTCCTTTAGAATGGACTGGTTGGATCTCCTTGCAGTCCAAGGGACTCTCAAGAGTCTTCTCCAACACCACAGTTCAAAAGCATCAATTCTTCGGTGCTCAGCTTTCTTCACAGTCCAACTCTCACATCCATACATGACCAATGGAAAAACCATAGCCTTGACTAGACGGACCTTTGTTGGCAAAGTAATGTATCTGCTTTTGAATATGCTATCTAGGTTGGTCATACCTTTCCTTCCAAGGAGTAAGCATCTTTTAATTTCATGGCTGCAGTCAACATCTGCAGTGATTTTGGAGCCCCAAAAAATAAAGTCTGACACTGTTTCCACTGTTTCCCCATCTATTTCCCATGAAGTGATGGGACCAGATGCCATGATCTTCGTTTTCTGAATGTTGAGCTTTAAGCCAACTTTTTCACTCTCCTCTTTCACTTTCATCAAGAGGCTTTTTAGTTCCTCTTCACTTTCTGCCATAAGGGTGGTGTCATCTGCATATCTGAGGTTATTGACATTTCTCCCGGCAATCTTGATTCCAGCTTGTGCTTCCTCCAGCCCAGCATTTTTCATGATGTACTCTGGATATAAGTCAAATAAGCATGGTGACAATATACAGCCTTGACGTACTCCTTTTCCTATTTGGAACTAATCTGTTGTTCCATGTCCAGTTCTAACTGTTGCTTCCTGACCTGCATATTGGTTTCTCAAGAGGCAGATCAGGTGGTCTGGTATTCCCATCTCTTTCAGAATTTTCCACAGTTTATTGTGATCCACACAGTCAAAGGCTTTGGCATAGTCAATAAAGCAGAAATAGATGTATTTCTGGAACTCTCTTGCTTTTTCGATGATCCAGCAGATTTTGGTCATTTGACCTCTGGTTCCTCTGTCTTTTCCAAAACCAGCTTGAACATCTGGAAGTTCACGGTTCACGTATTGCTGAAGCCTGGCTTGGAGAATTTTGAGCATTACTTTACTAGCGTGTGAGATGAATGCAATTGTGTGGTAGTTTGAGCAGTCTTTGGCATTACCTTTCTTTGGGATTGGAATGAAAACTGACCTTTTCCAGTCCTGTGGCCACTGCTGAGTTTTCCAAATTTTTTGGCATACTGAGTGCAGCACTTTCACAGCATCATCTTTCAGGATTTGAAATAGCTCAACTGGAATTCCATCACCTCCACTAGCTTTGCTCGTAGTGATGCTTTCTAAGGCTCACTTGACTTCACATTCCAGGATGTCTGGCTCTAGGTGAGTGATCACACCATCGTGATTATCGGGGTCATGAATATCTTTTTTGTACAGTTCTTTTGTGTATTCTTGCCACCTCTTCTTAATATCTTCTGCTTCTATTAGGTCCATACCATTTCTGTCCTTATCAAGCCCATATTTGCATGTAATGTTCCCTTGGTATCTCTAATTTTCTTGAAGAGTTCTCTAGTCTCTCCCATCCTGTTGTTTTCCTCTATTTCTTTGCATTGATTGCTGAGGAAGGCTTTCTTATCTCTCCTTGCTATTCTTTGGAACTCTGCATTCAGATGCTTATATCTTTCCTTTTCTCCTTTGCTTTTCGCCTCTCTTCTTTTCACAGCTATTTGTAAGGCCTCCCCAGACAGCCATTTTGCTTTTTGCATTTGTTTTCTATGGGGATTGTCTTGATCCCTGTCTCCTGTACAATGTCATGAACCTCCATCCATAGTTCAAATTATTAATTTTTATAACTTGGTTAAACTGAATTGTAAATACAGAAAATATTCACATATCTAATTTTTTTCCAAAGAATGTTCCACTTGATCTATGAGAATTTAATAGGTACTACTTGAAAAGAAATTTTTTTGACATCAAATGGGTTTAGGAAACACTGCTTTTAAAAATATTAAATTTATTTCTTGAATCCTTTATTATAAATAGCATTTAATGAACTCATAGACATTAGGCAACCCTAAAGCAATTTTAAAAGGAGTATTTTTCAGATTTATTTTGTTAAAAATATTTATGAATTAACATATTCAGTCACAGGGCTGTTTAAGAAATGGAACAATGTGACTTTAGAATATATGGCATTGAAAAAAAACATTTTTTATAATCAAATTTTGTTCAATTTAATGTGTATTTCTAGAAATTTCTAATATGTTTGTATTAAATAAATATAATAAAAATACTATCTGAAAATCAGAGCAAGGGAATATCATTTATTCCTTCTTGCCCCATATCATTTCCTCCTTCAGGATCTCAAAACTAATTTTTCACATTTTTATTTTGGTGACAAGTTAGAGTTTGTCTTTTCTCTAGATGATTATAATGATATTTAATGAATTCATTTAAAATCTTGAAATTTGGATGCCAATTAAAGTACTGCAGAAAGGTTTGACTAAGTTTATTCAGCTTCCCTTCTTATCACTATTAAGAAAAAAAGTATTTAATCAAGATCTGTCTGTATGGAGACTGTTACAGGTTCTAAAAAGCACTGTGTAAGATTATTTCTTGTAGAAAATTTTTATGATTAGATCAAAAGTGGGCCACAGAAATAGCTTTGTAAAAGCTTCCTATACCTTTGTAATGTAGAGAGCTGTATTACTTGTATATTTGCTGTTTTGTTGCCAAATTACAGGAAAAAAAGACATTTGCTTACTGCAGTAACTTTTTTACCCAACAGGATGGACAGAAATTCTCAGAAACATTGTATTTTCAATGCAGTCAGTTTTGTCTTTTCAGCTCTATTTATTTTAATTGATTTAACTCATGGTTACATATTTGTAAGGACTTTGGCATGTAAATCTTTGGTGCATTATTGTGCATTTTTGAACTAGAGTTCACTAGACAACAGTTTTAAGAACTTTATTTTTTTCCCTTTGTTTACCCAGAAGTAAATAAATAAGGGTCTTTCTGTAAATAATAAATTTTTTAAACTGTTGGTGAGATGGCTTTACTTTAAAAAATGGCTAGCAAAAATAAACAAATAAATGAAAAGCTTGTTGCTATCTTCTGTCATCATCATCTTGCAGAACACAAACTTCATATTCATTAAAAAGACATATTGCTCATGTTGATCATTAACTAGGAAAATGAGCCATAGGGGATACATTATGCTAAAGAACAGTTAAATGAGACAAATTCCCAAAACACTTATCTCTTGAAAACAGCCTATAAGTAAAATATTTTTAACACCATACTGTCATTTGATAAACTGCTATATTGAAAAGGTAAAAGTCAGTATCCAAATTTGAGATGTCACCACATGCATATACTGTGTGACTTCATTTGTCTGTAATTGGCATCCTCTTTTTACAAGTGTGATTGCTACAATCACCACTTGTAAGGCAAGGTGGAAAAGCAGAGTACAACTTGTTCTAGAAAATGAAAGTATATCTTTTTCCTTTATATTTTCCCTTTATCCGAGGCTCTGGTACATATGTTATTGCCCTAGTTTCAGTGGTTATGGTCCAAGGTTTCAAGATGAATATTTCATTTTTCATTGTATTGCTGAATGTCAGTGTGGAAATAACATACACAATTAGAAGACATTGACTTGGATCTCACACTTTAGGTAACTCAAGTTATATGGAGTTTTCTCAGTTATAAAACTTACAGTAATACTTTTGGGTTTCTCTATATTGTAAACCTCAAAAAAAAAAAAATCAAAGATTGTGAATAGGCTTTGAAAACTTTAGAAGGCTACACTGATACAGATACATAAGGCTCTCCTGGTTTCTCTGTCTTAAAAACTACATATTTGAGGTCAGATTATTTTTTAAAGTCTCATTGATGCTAAGTAAATAAATCCAAAAAAAATCAAACACTGCTCTTGTTTTATTTCTATATGACAACTAATACCAATATAGATAATTACAGCCATGAAAAAACCCACATAATTTCTCCAAGGAAAGTTTATTTCACTGGAAGTAGCCATCACCAATAAGCAAAAGAAAGCTTTACTAGTGACTCTCATTTTGCTAATACATTGTTTTCATCTTAATAGATGAGATTAACTGAGCTTTAATTGAAGGCTATCACATGGGATAAACACCGTTAATGCTTTTCTTTGTCTTGGGTTCTTTCTTCCTTTTTAGAACTCTCTTTCCTTCCACTCTTCTACAAATATATTCTGAGTGTCCTATGAGGGCTTCCCTTGTGGCTCAGTAGTAAAGAATCGGCCTGCCAACGCGGAGATGTGGATTTGATCACTGGGTCAGGAAGATCCTTTGGAGAGGGAAATGGCAACCCCTGGTATCTCAGCTGGTAAAGAATACACCTGCAATGCAGGAGACCCTGGTTTGATTCGTGGGTAAGGAAGATCTGCTGGAAAAGGGATAGGCTACCCACTTCAGTATTCTTGGGCTTCCCTGGTGGCTCAGAGGGTAAAAAATCTGCCTGCAATATGGGACACCTGGGTTCGATCCCTGGGTTGGGAAGATCCCCTGGAGAAGGGAATGGCTACCCACTCCAGTATTCTTTCCTGGAGAATTCCATGGGATCGCAAAGAGTAGGACTCAGTTGAGTGACCTTCACTTTCACTTTCAGCAGTATTCTTGCCTTGGGAATCCCATGGACAGTGGAACCTGATGGGCTACAGACCATGGGGTTGCAAAGAGTCAGACCCTGCTTAGGGACTAAACAATGACAAACAAATCATTCTAAGATGCTTGTAATATTTGGCACTTATGTAATCATTTAATTGTAACCAAAATTTGAGTTTGATGAAGTGGTTTTCATTTTATAGATGAGGAAATGTGTTCTGTGAAATGTAAGGTCACTTAACCAAAATGTGGAAAAGCAGATTTTATGGAACAGAATAGTAAATGTGTAAGGGAGAAAGCTGCTGCATAAAGTCCAAGGCTTGAATGGAAAGCCAAAGAAACCAGATAATGCTGAGCCAGAGGACATAATATTGCCCTCTTCGATGTCTGAATAGATAAGTTTGGCAATTTTCTAGATTTTGAAAGCGTTAGTCACTCATTTCTCTAGGGTATTAGAGTGAGTTCTTTGGTAGAAGTCAACTGGCAAATGAGAGTCCGTGTCTAAAAATATAGGATCTTAATAAAACCAACCATAAAATTGGCCTTGAAGGAAAGAGCATTTAAACAGGATCACAGTGGTCTGAGCGAAGTCCTAACAATAGGGAAGATCATGTACTAAGACAGAGAGGTATGAAAAGAACATGTCAACTGAAATCTGGCTCTGCATGTGAGAGAGATGTGTTTCTGCATATGGGTAAGTTTAGATGAGCCTGGAGAATTAATAGGAATATGAATTTGATCAGATTTGCATTTTAGAAAAATATGCTTAAGAAGAGAGACTAACTTGGAAATTATTGTGTAAATAAGATACAGTGGTGATACAGATTTAAGGTTATGGTAAGAAATTTTAAGTTAGAAAGAAATTCTAGGCTTTTGCTTACAAAAATATATAGAAAAGACCTGGTTCTTCAGGCACCTGATGGTCACAGGCAAACTTTATTTGAAATAGAAAATTTGCACATAGACAGATGTCCTTTTGTATAAGGATGAAATATATACATACACTTCCATTTTGGCAAATCTAGTTTGCAAAATATATATGTAAGCAAAACTACAGAGCCACATCAAATATCCTCATAAATCTATTCATATTCTTTGCATTTCATGAATAGCAATTTAAAATTAACTCATGAATTTAATATAAGAAATCAAGCAACTCCTTTACATTTCCAAAATAACAATTAAAACTGTCTGGGACAGGAAAACTTGTAGCTAGGAAAATTTATAGTACAGATCTAGAGTGTGTTTCTGCTTCCATTACTGGAGGAATTCATCTATAAATGGAAGCACTCTGCTGTTCTGTATCTGTCTTATATAATATGGAACAACTCCTTTGTGGTAAATTTTTATCGATATCGTAAAATTTAACAAGTATATTCAGTTGGGAGGCATGATTCAAGTTTTACCTATAATTTATGTACATAGTTTTCAATTTGGTTTTGGAGGGCTTGATGGAATCTTAAAAGGGGAGATAATTTCATTATTAAGGAGAATTAACATTGTTTTGACTATAAATTTCAGTTTTTGGTTAACAATATAATTGTCATAATTATTTCACCACAATTTTAGTAAGTGAAGCTATACAATTCTCTTTTCTTGGTACTATTATTTTGAGATTCTTCCCATGATGTACTGACTTAACTAGATCATTTCTTTTATTAAGAGTAATTCTGCTTTTATTTATGGCTTCATTTTTACCACTAATTGATATAACAGTATAATTCTCACAGTACTACAAATATGTGAGAAAAGTGTATATGAATGTTAGTTTCATAGTTGATAAAATATTGATGAACCTGAACTTTAATAGATATATGTTTATTTAGATTTTCTATTTCTTCTTGAATGAACTTGATTAGTTTGTATATTTTAAGGAATATATCTATTTCATCTATCTTGTCAAAATTTTAGTCAAAGTATTTGTATTACTTCTTGTGTCCTTTAAATATCTGTGGAATCTGTAGAGTGATGTCACCTTTTTCATTGTTGATTTTAATAGCCTTTTTTCCCCCCACTAATTAGACTGGCTTGAGGTTAATATACTTTGTTGGTCTTAAAGAATCAGCTTTTACTTTCATTGATTTATCTCCTTTTCCTGTCTTCTGTTTGAGTTCTCCTCCCAATTTTGTTCTACTGTTGATATCCATTTCACTCTTAAATGTCTTTTAAATTTCACACTACTTAAAAAAAAATACTGCATCAGCACTGATTTTAATATATAGGAAATCTTATGTGTTTACCCATATAGTTATCAATTTCACTTTAATATATAGGAAATCTTATGTGTTTACCCATATAGTTATCAATTTCACTTTATTCCTTTAAACACTTATTTCCATCTGGTATAATTTTCTTTCTTCCTAAATGGAATCATTCAACTGTTTTAGGGATACTTTATGTCTGCTGGTAATGAATTTGTTCATAGTATTTAAAAACAAATCCTTATTTTTGCCTTGATTTAAAGAGGTGTTTGCACTGTGTATAGAATTCTAAGTTGACCAGTTTTTTTTTTCCTTTTTTTCTTTAAGAAGCCTGTCCACTGTTTTCTTAATTGCTTTGTTCAGATAAGAGGTCTGATTTCATCCTGATTTTTGTTTCTTTGTATGTAATGTGTCTTTTTTCCCTCTGGCTCTTTTAAAATTTTCTGTTTATCATCATTTTTGAGCAATTTGTTTATGATATGATTTGCCATTTTTTATGTTTCTTTTGCTTAAAGTGTCAAAGTTCTTGGATCTGGGGATTTATAGTTTCCATCAGATTTGGCGAAAAGTTGCCATTATTTCTTCAAACATGTTTTCTGTCCTGCCTTCTTTCTCTTCTTTAGAGTCTCTAATCTAGAGATTAGATTGTTCAAAGTTTTCTTCAGTTCACTGATGCTCTGCTCATTAAAAATTTTTTTCTTTGTTGTTTGTGTTTATTTTAGTTATTATTTCTTGCTTAGTCTTTAAGTTCACTAATCATCTACAGTGTCTAATATGTCATTAAATGCCATTCGCTGTGTTCTTTTTTTTCCTCTTACACTTTGAATTTTTTCATTTCTAGAAGTTTGATTTAGGACTTTAAAAAAATGCATTCCATGTCTCTAACTTAACTTTTTGAACATTTTGAGTATAGTTATAGGAATTGTTTTATGGTCATTTCTGCTGATTCTAACATCTGTGTCAATTATGAGCTGGCTTTGATTGCTTCATTTCTTTATTACAAGGGAGATAACTGCCTCTTTGTGAATTTTACTTCTTTTTGGGTACTGGATAATTTTGTATCTTTACAAATATTGTTTACCTTTTCTCTGAGGTATTGTTAAGTTGCTTTGAAATGGTTTAATCCTTTTAGGTCCTTTTTAAGATTTGATACAAATATAACAGTCTCCTGTTATATGGCTAAATAATGTTATTGAATTATTAATTGTAAATGGTTAAATATTCACCACTGAGGCAAGACCTTTCCATGTATATTATCCACTGCCTTATTAATCTTGGTTTTACAGTTTGGCTGATAGGAAAAGTCAGTGTTTCAGGCCCTATGTGAGTGTTAGGCACTGTTTTCTATAATCCATCTAAGTGTTTCCTTTCCTGGCCTCTAGTAATGTGTTCACAGACATAAGCTGATCAGTAATCCAGCAGGCTACAGCCCATGGTGTCACAAAGAGTCAGACACAACTTAGCTACTGAACAACAACAAATCGGGTGAACAGTTGTGGAAGCACAAAATTCTAGATTTCCCACTCTGTGAATCATTCTCTCTGATACTCTATCTTGAGAACTCTACCCACCTTGTTCTGTAGATTCTCTCAGCCCTTTCTCCTCAATTTAGTGAGACTGCTGGTCTGCCTTGGATCCCTCTCCCTGAGCTGAGGCCTTGAAACTCAGGTTATATGAAGTAATCATTAGGCTCACATCATTTGTTTCCTGTCTCTCAGAGATCAGTTTTTGCTCCATAATGTCCAGTGTGTTGCAAACTGTTGTATTATTTCCCTACCATTAAATTAAAAAAAAAAAAAAAATTTAAAGGTGTTCCAGAGGGTAACTCTGTTCCCTGTTACTCTGTTTTGGCCAGAACAGAAAATATGATTTATCTTTTCTTGCTTTGTCTCCACCAATTTGTCAATTAGTAGCTTCTCAAGGGTCACCAAAGACCATCAAGTATACACATCTCTGACTTACCATGGTTCGACTTTGTGATGGTGTGGAAGTAAAACACATTCAGTAGAAACTGTATTTCAAATTTTGAATTTTTATCTTTTCCCAGGCTAGTGATATGTGATATGATACTCTTTTATGATGCTGGGCAGCAAGAGTGAGTCGCAGCTTTGAGTCAGCCACACAATCATGAGTGTGAACAACTGCTATACTTAATGCCATTCTGTACCCATAAACCATTCTGTTTTTCACTTTCAGTATAATATTCAGTAAATTACGTAAGCTATTTAACTCTTTATTTAAAAGTAGGCTGTTATGTTAGATGATTCAGCCCAACTAAACTCCTTAGCATACAGCATTAGATGTTTTACAATTTTGGGGCAACATAGCTCTTCTTTTGCCATAGTCAATAATACTCCAATACACAAATTGCATATTAGATGTAATTCTTCAACCCGTGCTGCAACTTGTATCTTAAAATCTGTTTTTCATTGATTAATTTATTCAGCACACATTTGTTAAGTTCCCATTTTGTGTCAGACAGTTTGCTGTGTCCTCAAACTATTGCAATTAAAGATACAAACATTATGACTTCCTATAATAAAATTTTGGTTGTTCTTTGGCAGATGAAATAAATTTTGTCATGTGAATTATTTCAGAGATTTTGTTTAAGTTTCATCCTTGAAGTATATTCTTTCTAAGTAAGTTTTTAGTGGGGCAGGTTAAGATTGCAAATTGATACAGTTGAGTTAAATGTGTCAGCACAACCAGGATGACCTGATTGGCATGTCAGAAGCTTAAAGTATGAAGCAAAGGAATAAAAATTTATGTGACCATCATTCAATGAGAACTTGATTTAGTATAGTGTGCATTGCTTGTAGCTGGTATTATTATTCCCTGCTATATGAAGCACAGGCAGACTTATCTTCACTTAGGTCAAGGACAACATGCCACTTTCATTTAAAGAAGAAAAAATGATTGGCAAATTGCTTACAGTCAATGACCAGCTATGAAAACATCTGATATTCAAATATCTTTGAAAGCTCACTATCTCCCCACTTTGTTATATGGTGTATACTTTTTCCATATGAGGAGAGATGTACACCTGAAATTACACACACCCAATGTTATAGTTATCAACTGAAATGTAATAAATCCACATCATGTGGTCCAAGTAATGCTTCCAGAACTCCGTTCACTCAAATGAAAGAGATTACTTTATGATAGGAAAATCAACATCTTACATCCATCCTACTCTGGTCATGGAAGTCAATTATCAAGAGATACGGCTATTGAAAAGAAACCTGCTGAGATTGTTTAAAAATATCTCCAAAAGTCTGTTTCTGAAAAGTGATTATCGATGTAGAGTCCCATCTCTTTGCTCAATTGCCCCATTATTTGTTTCTTAAAGTATTAGGGAAAATGTTAATGTTGTATCTCAAAGGTAATTGTTACCATAATTTTGGTTCTTTATACCAACACATAACAAGAACATTTTTGATATCTTATTATCTAGCTAACTTTGTCAATATCAGGTTATTTTTGTACTATCTTCCTCTTTCAGTTTTCATTTTGATTTTCCTTTTTAAAATCAACATGGCATTATTAGTTATTTCTGTATATTCTTGGCTTCTGTGTGTCGATTTTCTTTCCTTTGACATCTATCAGATATTTGTATATAATTATGTTTCCACATAGTTGTCTGCTTTCCAAGTTTTCCAAAATTTAGTCATCCTTGTTTAATATTTCTTTACAAATCATTCCAAGCATACAACATTCCCTTCATCTTTTATGAACTTCAATTTTACCTAATTTTGCCCTTAATTTTCACTACGGAAACATGCGAAGTTTGTTCTTGCTGAAATATCAAGTTCATATTTTATTTGAATGCTTAAATGAAAGAACTTAACTGTGAAATTTTAGATTCATTTCTGGACTTGAAAAAAGAAACACAACCAAGATGCTGTGTTGTGTGAAGTTCAACCTTTATAGTATCAGAATAATAATGTGATAATCACAGACCAAAACTTTGTGAATTTTAGAAATTAAAGTGTTAAAAGATGAAATTCAGCTTTCAAATATCATGAGAGGCACAGATTCTTTCCTTCTCTGATAGCTCAGATGGAAAGAAGTTGCCTGAAATGCAGGAGACCAGGGTTTGATCCTGTCAGGAAGATTCCCTGGAGAAGGGAATGACAACCCACTCCAGTATTCTTGCCTGGAGAATTCCATGGACAGAGGATCCTGGCAGACTACAGTCCATGGGGTCGCAGAGAATTGGACACTACTAAGTAAGTAACACTTACTTTATAGGAAAATAGAAGGGGAAACAGTGGAAACAGTGTCAGACTTTATTTTGGGGGACTCCAAAATCACTGCAGATGGTGATTGCAGCCATGAAATTAAAAGACGCTTACTCCTTGGAAGGAAAGTTATGACCAACCTAGATAGCATATTCAAAAGCAGAGACATTACTTTGCCAACAAAGGTTCGTCTAGTCAAGGCTATGGTTTTTCCAGTGGTCATGTATGGATGTGAGAGTTGGACTGTGAAGAAAGCTGAGTGCCTAAGAATTGAAGCTTTTGAACTGTGGTGTTGGATAAGACTCTTGAGAGTCCCTTGGACTGCAAGGAGATCCAACCAGTCCATTCTGAAGGAGATCAGCCCGGGGATTTCTTTGGAAGGAATGATGCTAAAGCTGAAACTCCAGTACTTTGGCCACCTCATGTGAAGAGTTGACTCATTGGAAAAGACCCTGATGCTGGGAGGGATTGGGGGCAAGAGGAGAAGGGGATGACAGAGGATGAGATGGCTGGATGGCATCACTGACTCGATGGACATGAGTCTGAGTGATGGACAGGAGTTGGTGATGGACAGGGAGGCCTGGCATGCTGCAATTCATGGGGTCGCAAACAGTCGGACATGACTGAGCGACTGAACTGAACTGAACTGAACCAAGGTAAAAACTCATTTCTGATTTCTTAAAGAAGAAACATATTTTATCCTTTTAGAAATATAAGTCTGATACATGTTAGCTTTTCTCCATTTTCCTGGATCAGATTTTCAGTATGTCTTATCAGAAAAAAAAAAAAATTATCCTCATGGCCTCTCTTATGTCAAGCTTGTACCCCTCCACTTTCTACATTGATGTAGAATATACTCTTCTTTTCTTAAGTAACAGCTTTATTTTGATTATAATTCTCATACCATATAATTAGCCCATTTAAAGTGAACAATTCAATGGCTTTTAGTGTATTCATTTAGTTGTGCAGCTATCATAGCAATCAATTTTAAAACATTGTCATCATCCCTAAAAGAAGTATTGTACCTATTAGCAGCCACTCCCTATTACCCCCAACTCCCTCAGGCTTTGACAGCCACAAATCTTTTTGTCTGTAGATTTGCCCATTCTGAATAGTTCATATAAATGATTACATAGAATATGTGGTCTTTTGTGACTGGTTTATTTCACTTACCATGATCTTTTCAAGATTTATCCATGTTGTAGCATATATCAATACTTCATTTCTTTTTATTGCTAAATGGTATTCCATTGCATAGATATACAATATTTTACTTTTCTACTGTGAATAAGGTTACTATAAACATTTGCATATACTTTTTAATGTGGCATACATATTTGTATCTCTTGTGTACATGCCCAGGAATGGAATTTCTGAGTCATACGGTAACTCCATGTTTAAGTTTTAGAGGAGTTGTGAGATTATTTCAAAGCAGCTGCACCATTTTACATTCCCAGTAGCAGTGTGTGAGGGTTCTAATTTCTTCACATCCTCACCAACACTTGTTATGTCTTTTTGATGATAGTCATGTAAGTCTGTGTGAAGTGGTGTC
This sequence comes from Bos mutus, assembly GCF_027580195.1. NCBI lineage: Eukaryota > Metazoa > Chordata > Mammalia > Artiodactyla > Bovidae > Bos > Bos mutus. Next base: position 97,059,220 of record NC_091646.1, read on the forward strand.
TTGTTGTTGTTTCAATTTGCATTTCTCTGATGGTTAATGACAGTAAACATTTTTTTCATGAGCTTATATTGTATATCTCCTTTGGAGAAATATTAATTCACATATTTTGCCCATTTATAATTATATTGCTTGTCTTATTAATCTATAAGAATTTTTATATATTATAGATTACAGGCCCTTTATTATATATATATACTATATATATAATATAAATTATATAGCATATTTATATAATTTTATATAATATAAATTATATAGCATATATATAATATTATATATATATATGCTATGTATAATATTATATATATATATATGCTTTGTAAATATTTCTCCCATTCTGTAGATTGCTTTTTCATTTTCTTGATGTTTTTTGAAACATGAATCTTTTCTAAAAAAATGTTATAAAGTCCAATTTATTTATTTTTTCTTTTGTTGCTTGTGCTGTGATTTTTGTATCATATTTAAGAAGCTATTGCCTGATGTAACATCACAAAGATTTACCCCTATGTTTTCTTATAAGAGTTTAGCTCTTACATTTCCATTTTGAGTTAAATTTTTATGATATGAGAGTTGGGTCATACTTCATTCTTTTGAATATGAATATTCAGTCATGTCAGTCCATTTGTTGAAAAGATTCTGCTTTCCCCCATTGACTTATCTTAGCAGTGCTTTTGAAAATCAATTAACTGTATATATGAAGATTTAATTCTGGACTATGCATTATACTCCACTGATCTATATGTCTAGCCTTATGCCAGTACCAAACTTGCTTGATTATTATAGTTTTGTTTTATATTTTGAAGTATGAAAGTATGAGTTCTCCATCTTTTATCAACCTTTTCAAGATTGTTTTCCTATGCAGGGTCTCTTGACTGTCCATATAGTTTTAGGATCAGTGTGTCAAATTCTGCAAAACTAACTGGAATTTTGATGGGTATTGTGTTTAGGTAAAGATAAATTGGGGGAGTATTACTACCTTAACAATATGAAATCTTCTGACCCATGATGTCTTTTCATTTATTTAGTTTTTTAATTTCTTTCAACAATGTAATGTTATTTTCAGAGTATAAATTTTATGCTTCTTTTGTTATAGGTCTCTGCCTATGAGTAGAGGCTTTAAATGTTTTTTTTTTTTTTTTAATAATTTTCACCAGTTATGATTATTTTGCTGGGGAATGGATTTACTTTTCATATCATCATTCCATAAGCACTAGTATGAGAATAATCTTGAGGTGGATTCTGATAATATCCATTTCTTCCTTGAATTATATTGCTTTCTCATTGCTGCTGCTGCTGCTAAGTCGCTTCAGTCATGTCCGACTCTGTGCGACCCCATAGACGGCAGCCCATCAGGCTCCACCATCCCTGGGATTCTCCAGGCAAGAACACTGGAGTGGGTTGCCATTTCCTTCTCCAATGCATGACAGTGAAAAGTGAAAGTGAAGTCGCTCAGTCGTGTCCGACTCTTCACGACCCCATGGACTGTGGCCTACCAGGCTCCTCCGTCCATGGGATTTTCCAGGCAAGAGTACTGGAGTGGGGTGCCATTGCCTTCTCCTCTCATTACTCTATACACAATTAATTACCATTTTCTAAATATGATGTGCCATCTGCCTTACAAACATTGTTTTTCATTTTTCCCATGATAATCTAGGCATAGAGAATGACTCACTATGTCCTGAAAACACCTGTATCTTTTAGTAGTTATACTTTAAAATGTATATTTTCACATAGCTCTTTCTTCTACTTCTGTCAAAGGGTTTTCAGTCTTTGAAAGGTCCCTCAAGTACCACCTTTTTTATGAATCCTTTTGCAGTTTCTGGAGGTGAAAGAAGTATTTCTATCATCTGCCTATATTAGCAATTTGAAATTCTTCCATAGCCCTTATCCCATTAAACTTTGCTTGAGAGTCATTTTATGTATACTTTTCTAATATACTATTCCATGAGCACTATGTAGGCAAGATTCTTACCTTTTTATTCATTTCCACAATACTTAGCCTAATTCCTTTATTATAATAGAATCTCAAAAATTTTTGCTGAATCCAAGTGAATAAGTGTTCTGTGTCAAAGTACTATGCAGCTTTTGTATCCCTCGCATGCATACTAAGTTGCTTCAGTTGTATCAGACTCTGTGAAACCCTATGGACTGTAGCTCGCCAGCCTCCTCTGTCCAGGGAGATTTTCCAGGCATGAATACTGAAGTGGCTTGCCCTGCTTTCCTCCAGGGGATCTTCCTGACCCAGGGATTGAACCTGAGTCTCCAGCATGAGCAGGCAGGTTCTTTACCAATAGCACCGCCTGTGAAGTCCCCTTTGTGTCCCTTGAGGAATTCTAAATATAAAACATTCAAAATTGATCATGGGGCAATTTAAATTTGATCTCTTTTCATTCTTTTACTAAGCCATTAAAGCACTGTATTTCATCTTTTAATTAAGGAATCTAGCAAAAGGAGGAGAAGGCAATGGCACCCCACTCCAGTACTCTTGCCTGGAAAATCCCATGGACGGAAGAGCCTGGTAGGCTGCAGTCCATGGGGTTGTGAAGAGTCGGACACGACTGAGCGACTTCACTTTCACTTTTATGCATTGGAGAAGGAAATGGCAACCCACTCCAGTGTTCTTGCCTGGAGAATCCCAGGGACGGGGGAGCCTGATGGGCTGCCGTCTATGGGGTTGCACAGAATCGAACACGACTGAAGCAACTTAGCAGCAGCAGCAGCAGCAGCAAAAGGAAAAAAGCTAGCCTTTTAGCCTTTACTGTGACTACAGCAACACCATAGATTAATGTGTAGATTACACTGATTTATTGCTAAGTAAATGGAGACTTGTGGACTAGTCAACACTGTGAATACTCTGATCATTGATCATATTAGGTCACAATATTGCTTCTATTTGCAGTGGTTTAACTGACTTATGGGGAAAATAAAAATCTTTTCCTCCTAAGAGCTTTAACAGATCATATTTACTTTAGTTAAAATAAATACTTATGAAAAAATAAAATTTCCAAGGAGTGGATAGCATTAATAAGCACTGCTTTGCGTTGATTTGATAATTTAGAAGTATCAAAAGTGGTTTGACAAATGCTATGAGCATTCACAATCATTTAGATATTTTTTCCAGAGTGTTTTGAAAATGTGAAATGGAAAACAGATGAAATTTGGACTTGATGGTAAGCAGCTCTTAGATTTGCCATAAGATGGCATAGAATCCATTTTATTCTTCTATGCAAAAGATAATGGAGAATTTGAGTATCATACTTGCACAGTCTCATAGACTTGTTTTCCAATCTATACATTTTTCTGTGGTGAGGCATGATTCATTTCAAATTTATGTTATATTTTTGATGGGTTTAAAAAATTTATTTCATATTGGTTGTTTTGGATTGTTTTGCTTTTTTCAATCTACTAGGATATATTGGGAGAAGGCAGTGGCACCCCACTCCAGTACTCTTGCCTGGAAAATCCCATGGACAGAGGAGCCTGGTAGGCTGTAGTCCATGGGGTCACTAGAGTCGGACACGGCTGAGTGACTTCACTTTCACTTTTCACTTTCATGCACTGGAGAAGGAAATGGCAACCTACTCCAGTGTTCTTGCCTGGAGAATCCCAGGGACGGGGAAGCCTGGTGGGCTGCCGTCTATGGGGTCACACAGAGTTGGACACGACTGAAGTGACTTAGCAGCAGCAGCAGCAGCAGCAGCAGCAGCAGCAGCAGGATATATTGACAAAGAATTACAGCAGGGCATATAAGTACATATATATACACATACACATACATACACACAGAGAAAAATACAAATAAGAAAAAATAAAATAAGGAAAACCTTAGGGTCTTTCTAAAATTATTACCATGTCATTTTTCTTATTTCAACCTAAATCTATGCTTGAAAAACAGTTCATCAAATAAGATAGAATACATTTTTAGGATGGGGTCATATTTTTTCCAATTTAATGTCTTATGACAAAAAATCTTGCACTTACATTCCTGGATTACCTTTCTAAAATTGGTAATTTTATTATTGACATCTAATTGAGGTTTTAAAATGATTAGAACTATGACTTTATAAATCAATTAGTTGAAATTTCTTACAATACATGCTATGTATATAATCCGTAGATACAAGACAACAACAAGATGTGTGGCTCAGGTAAAGCTCAGATTTCAATTTAAACAATTAATAGTTTATTTTCTAAAAGAATTTCTAAATATCTTTAGCATAATTTTGTGCATGAGTGTTGAATTGCTTCAGTCGTGTCTGACTCTGCGACCCTATGGGCTGTAGCCTGCCAGGCTCCTCTGTCCATGTGTAGCCTGCCAGGCTCCTCTGTCCATGAGATTCCCCAGGCAAGAATATTAGAGTGGGTTGCCATGCCCTCCTTCAGGGCATCTTTCCCTACCTAGGGGTTGAACCCATATCTCTTACATCTCCTCCTTTAGCAGATGTGTTCTTTATTATTATTTTTTAATTGGAGGCTAATTAGTTTACAATATTGTAGTGGTTTTTGCCATACATTGACATGAATCAGCCATGGGTGTACATGTGTTCCATATCCTGAACCCCCCTCCCACCTCCCTCCACATCTCATCCTCAGCATCTTCCCAGTGCACCAGCCCTGAGCACCCAGTCTCATGCATTGAACCTGGACTAGTGATCTGTTTCACATATGATAATATACATGTCCAAATGCTATTCTCTAAAATCATCCCACCCTCACCCTCTCCCACAGAGTCCAAAAGACTGTTCTATACATCTGAGTCTCTTCTGCTGTCTCACATATAGGGTCATCGTTACCATCTTTCTAAATTCCTTATATATGCATTAGTATACTGTATTGGTGTTTTTCTTTCTGACTTACTTCACTCTGTATAAAAGGCTCCAGTTTCATCCACCTCATTAGAACTGATTCAAATGTATTCTTTTTAATGGCTGAGTAATATTCCATTGTGTATATGTACCACAGCTTTCTTATCCATTTGTCTGCTGATGGACATTTATGTTGCTTCCATGTCCTGGCTATTATAAACAATTCTGCAATGAACATTGGGGTACACGTGTCTCTTTCCACTCTGGTTTCCTTGGTGTGTATGCCCAGCAGTGGGATTGCTGGGTTATATGGCAGTTCTATTTCCAGTTTTTTAAGGAATCTCCACAGTGTTCTCCATAGTGGCTGTACTAGTTTGCATTGCACCCTCTCCAGCATTTATTGTTTGCAGACTTTTTGATAACAGCATGAGATGGTACTTCATTGTGGTTTTGATTTGCATTTCTCTGATAATGAGTGATGTTGAGCATCTTTTCATGTGTTTGTTAGCCATCTGTATGTCTTCTTTGGAGAAATGTCTGTTTAGTTCTCTGGTCAATTTTTTGATTGGGTCGTTTATTTTTCTGGAATTTAGCTGCGTGAGCTGTTTGTATATTTTTGAGATTAATTCTTTCTCAGTTGCTTCATTTGCTATTATTTTCTCCCATTCTGAAGGCTGCCTTTTCACCTATAAGCAAGCTTTTAAGTTTAATTAGGTCCCATTTGTTTATTTTTGCTTTTATTTCCAATATTCTGGGAGGTGGGTCATAGAGGATCCTCCTGTGATGTATGTCGGAGAGTGTTTTGCCTATGTTTTTCTCTGGGAGTTTTATAGTTTCTGGTCTTACATTTAGCTCTTTAATCCATTTTGAGTTTATTTTTGTGTATGGTGTTAGAAAGTGTTCTAGTTTCATTCTTTTACAAGTGGTTGACCAGTTTTCCCAGCAGCACTTGTTAAAGAGATTGCCTTTTCGCTATTGTATATTCTTGCCTCCTTTGTCAAAGATAAGGTGTTCATAAATGCATGGATTTATCTCTGGGCTTTCTATTCTGTTACATTGATCTATATTTCTGTCTTTGTGTCAGTACCATAGTGTCTTGATGACTGTAGCTTTGTAGTAGAGCCTGAAGTCAGGCAGGTTGACTCCTCCTGTTCCATTCTTCTTTCTCAAAGTTGCTTTGGCTATTCGAGGTTTTTTGTATTTCCATACAAATTGTGAAATTATTTGTTCTAGTTCTCTAAAAAATGCCGTTGTTAGCTTGATAGTGATTGCATTGAATATATAGATTGCTTTGGGTAGTATACTCATTTTCATTATATTGATTCTTCTGATCCATGTACATGGTATATTTCTCCATCTATTCATGTCATCTTTGATTTCTTTCATCAGTGTTTTATAGTTTTCTATATATAGGTCTTTTGTTTCTTTAGGTAGTTTTATTCCTAAGTATTTGATTCTTTTCATTGCAATGGTGAATGGAATTGTTTCCTTAAATTCTCTTTCTGTTTTCACATTGTTAATGTATAGAAATGCAAGGGATTTTGTTTGGTTATTTTATATCTTGAAAATTTACTATATTCATTGATTAGCTCTAGTAATTTTCTGGTGGAGTCTTTAGGGTTTTCTATGCTGAGAATCATGTCATCTGCAAACAGTGAGAGTTTTACTTCTTCTTTTCCAATCTGGATTCCTTTTATTTCTTTTTCTTCTCTGATTGCTGTGGCTAAAACTTCCAAAGCTATGTTGAATAGTAGTGGTAAGAGTGGGCACCCCTGTCTTGTTCCTGACTTTAGGGGAAATGCTTTCAATTTTTCACCATCGAGGATAATATTTGCTGTGGGTTTGTCATATATAACTTTTATTATGTTGAGGTTTGTTCCTTCTATGACTGCTTTCTGAAGGGTTTTTATCATAAATGCATGTTGAATTTTGTCAAAGGCTTTCTCTGCATGTATTGAGATAATCAAATGGTTTTTATCTTTCAGTTTGTTAATGTGGTGAATTACATGGATTGATTTGTGGATATTAAAGAATCCTTGCATCCCTGGAATAAAGCCCACTTGGTCATGATACATAATCTTTTTAACATGTTGTTGGATTCTGATTGCTAGAATTTGATTAAGTATTTTTGCATCTATGTTCATCAGTGATATTGGCCTGTAGATTTCTTTTTTTGTGGCATCTTCGTCTGGTTTTGGTATTAGGGTGATGGTGGCCTCATAGAATGAGTTTGGCAGTTTACCTTCCTCTGCAATTTTCTGGAAGAGTTTGAGTAGGATAGATGTTAGCTCTTCTCTAAATTTTGGTAGAATTCAGCTATAAAGCCGTCTGGTCCAGGGCTTTTTTTCTTGGAAAATTTCTGATTGTAGTTTCGATTTCTGTGCTTGTGATGGGTCTGTTAAGATTTTCTATTTCTTCCTGTTTCAGTTTTGGAAGTACTACTTTTCTAGGAATTTGTCCGTTTCTTCCAAGTTGTCCATTTTATTGGCATATAGTTGCTGATAGTAGTCTCTTATGATCCTTTGTATTTCTGTGTTGTCTGTTGTGATTTCTCCATTTTCATTTCTAATTTTGTTGATTTGGTTCTTCTCCCTTTGTTTCTTGCTGAGTCTGGCTAATGGTTTGTCTATTTTATTTATCTTCTCAAAGAACCAGCTTTTTAGCTTTGTTGATTTTTGCTATGGTCTCCTTTGTTTCTTTTATTTTCATTTATTTCTGCAAATTTTTATGATTTCTTTCCTTATACTAATCCTGAGGTTCTTCATTTCTTCTTTTTCTAGTTGCTTTAGGTGTCAAGTTAGGTTATTTATTTGACTTTTTTCTTGTTTCTTGAGGTAAGCTTGTATTGCTATGAACCTTCCCCTTAGCACTGCTTTTACAGTGTCTCATATGTTTTGGGTTGTTGTGTTTTCATTTTCATTCATTTCTATGCATATTTTGATATCTTTTTTTATTTCTTCTGTGATTTATTGGTTATTCAGAAGTGTGTTGTTTAGTCTCCATATGTTGGAATTTTTAATAGTTTTTTTTCTGTAGTTGATATCTAATCTTACTGTATTGTGATCAGAAAAGATGCTTGGAATAATTTCTTTTTTTTTTTTTTTTAATTTACCAAGGCTAGATTTATGGCCCAAGATGTGATCTATCCTGGAGAAGGTTCCGTTTGCACTTGAGAAAAAGATGAATATCATTGTTTTGGAGTGAAACATCCTATAGATATCAATTAGGTCTAACTTGCCCATTGTATGGTTTAAAGTTTGTGTTTCCTTGCTAATTTTCTGTTTGGTTGATCTATGCATAGGTGTGAGTGGGGTATTAAAGTTTCCCACTATTACTGTTTTATTGCTAATTTCCCCTTTCATACTTGTTAGCATTTGCCTTACATATTGCAGTGCTCCTATGTTGGGTGCATATATATTTATAATTGTTATATCTTTTTATTGGATTGATCCTTTGATCATTATATAGTGTCCATATTTGTCTCTTTTCACAGCCTTTATTTCGAAGTCTATTTTATCTGATATGAATATTGCTACTCTTGCTTTCTTTTGGTCTCCATTTGCATGAAATATCTTTTTCCAGCCCTTCACTTTCAGTCTGTATGTGTCCCTTGTTTTGAGGTGCGTCTCTTGTAGACAGCATATATAGGGGTCTTGTTTTTGTGTCCATTCAGCCAGTCTTTGCCTTTTGGTTTGGGCATTCAACCCATTTACATTTAAGGTAATTATTGATAAGTATGATCCTGTTGCCATTTACTTTGTTGTTTTGGGTTCAAGTTTATACACTTTTTCTGTGTTTCCTGTCTAGAGAAGATCCTTTAGCATTTGTTGAAGAGCTGGTTTGGTGGTGCTGAATTCCCTGAGGTTTTTCTTGTCTGTAAATCTTTTGAATTCTCCTTCATATTTGAATGAGATCCTTGCTGGGTACAATAATCTGGGTTGTAGGTTTTTCTCTTTCATCACTTTAAGTATGTCCTGCCATTCCTTTCTGGCCTGAAGAGTTTCTATTGAAAGATCAGCTGTTATCCTTATGGGAATCCCCTTGTGTGTTATTTGTTGTGTTTCCCTTGCTGCATTTAATATTTGTTCTTTCTGTTTGATCTTTGTTAGTTTGATTAATATGTGTCTTGGGTGTTTCGCCTTGGATTTATCCTGTTTGGGACTCTCTGGGTTTCTTGGAGTTGGATGACTATTTCCTTGCCTGTTTTAGGGAAGTTTTCAACTATTATCTCAAGTATTTTCTCATGGCCTTTCTTTTTGTCTTCTTCTTCTGAGACTCCTATGATTCAAATGTTGGGGCATTTGACATTGTCCCAGAGGTCTCTGAGATTGTCCTCATTTCTTTTAATTCTTTTTTCTTTTTTCCTCTCTGCTTCATTTATTTCCACCATTCTATCTTCCATATCACTTATCTTATCTTCTGCCTCAGTTATTCTTCTGTTGGTTCCTTCCAGAGCATTTTTTATCTCATTTATTGCATTATTCATTATTATTGACTCTTTTTTATTTCTTCTATGCCCCTGTTAAACATTTCTTGCATCTTCTCAATCCTTGTCTCCAGGCTATTTATTTGTAACTCCTTTTCATTTTCAAAATTTTGGATCATTTTTGCTATCGTTATTCTGAATTCTTTTTCAGTTAGACTCCCTATAATCCTCCTCTTTGGTTTGGTTTGGTGGGCATTTATCATGTTCCTTTACCTGCTGAGTATTTCTCTGCCTTTTCACCTTGTTTAGATTACTGTGTTTGGGGTGGCTTTCTATATTCTGGCAGTTTGTGGTTCCTCTTTATTGTGGATGTTCCTCCCTGTGGGTGGGGTTGGACAAGTGGCTTGTCCAAGTTTCCTGGTTAAGGAAGCTTGCCTGGGTGTTCTGGTGGGTGGAGCTGGATTTCTTCTCTCTGGAGTGCAGTGAAGTGTCCAGTAGTGAGTTTTGAGATGTCTATTGGTTTGGTGTGACTTTGGGCAGCCTGTACATTAAAGCTCAGGGCTATGTTCCTGCATTGCTGGAGAATTTGTGTGGTATGTCTTGCTCTGGAATGTGTTGGCTCTTTGGTGGAGATTGATTTCAGTGTAGGTATGGAGACTTTTGGATGAGCTCTTATTGATTAATGTTCCCTGGAGTCAGGATTTCTCTGGTGTTCTCAGGTTTTGGACTTAAGCCTCCTGCCTCTGGTTTTCAGTCTTATTCTTACAGTATCCTCAAGACTTCTTCATCCACACAGCACTGATGATAAAACATCTAGGTCAATGGAGAAAAGATTCTCCACAATGAAGGGACACTCAGAAAGTTTCGCTGAGTTACATGGAGAAGAGAAGAGGGAGGAGGGAGATAGAGGTGACCAGGAGGAGAAGAGGGGTAATCAAAAGGGGAGAGAGCAATCTAGCCAGTAATAAAATCTCTGTGTGCTCTCCACAGCCTGGAACACCCAGAGAGGTTCACAGAGTTACATAGAGAAGAAAAGAGGGAGGAAGGTGATAGAGGTAACCAGGTGAAGGGGGGGTGAGTTGGAGGTCAAAAGGAGAGAGACAGATCTAGCCTATAATCAGTTCCCTGTGTTCTCCAAAGTCCAGAATACCCAAAGAGAGTCACAGAGTTGAGTAGAGAAGAGAAGGGGGAGGAAGGAGATCAAGGTGATCTAGGGGAGAAAAAGGAGAGTCAAAAGGGGGAGAGAGAAATTAAGCCAGTAATCACACTCCTAAGTAAAAATGGACACTGAAGATTAGATTCTTAAAGGTACAAAATGTGTAACAAATACAAAAAAGCAAAGGTTAAAAATCTAGAGTAGAGGTTAGACTCTTAAAGATACAATATTTTAAAAAATCACAAAAATTATAAAAAATATATAGAAGTTTGCTTTAAAAATAGGGTCTTTTTTTGCACAGTAATAGTAGGTTATAAAAATGAAAATTAGAGGAGTAATAGAGGACTTAAAAATAAAAGAAATTAAAAAAATTTTTAAATGATAATAGTAAAAGTATATCTAGGAATTTCTCTGGACCTGTTGCAGGCAGTGTGGGGTCAGCTCAGTTTCAGATAGTTCCTTGTTCCAGCTTATGCTTCTCGAAATCTATAGGTCCCTTCCAATGTCTGCTGCTGCTGCTAAGTCGCTTCAGTCGTGTCCAACTCTGTGCGACCCCATAGACGGCAGCCCACCAGGCTTCCCTGTCCCTGGGATTCTCCAGGCAAGAACACTGAAGTGGGTTGCCATTTCCTTCTCCAATACGTGAAAGTGAAAAGTGAAAGTGAAGTCTCTCAGTCATGTCTGACTAGCGACCCCATGGACTGCAGCCTACCAGGCTCCTCCGTCCATGGGATTTTCCAGCCAAAAGTACTGGAGTGGGTTGCCATTGCCTTCTCCACCCTTCCAATGTAGTCGGTGCTAACTACAGGGTTTTAATCTGTTGCACCTGTCACTTCCAAAGCCGTTCCCTGTGTTTATTTTGGCTTCTTCTATTTGCAAGTCTTTTCAGTGTCTAATTTCCATCCTGCCACAAGGGGGCGAAGGTGGTCACTTATTTTAGGCTCACTTTTTCAGTTGTATCGGAGAAAGCAATGGCACCCCACTCCAGTACTCTTGCCTGGAAAATCGCATGGACAGAGGAGCCTGGTGGGCTGCAGTCCAAGGGGTCGCTGAGAGTCGGACACGACCAAGTGACTTCCTACTTTCACTTTCCACTTTCATGCATTGGAGAAGGAAATGGCAACCCACTCCAGTGATCTTGCCTGGAGAATTCCAGGGACGGGGGAGCCTGGTGGGCTGCCGTCTATGGGGTCGCACAGAGTCGGACACGACTGAACGGACTTAGCAGCAGCAGCAGCAGTTCAGGGGAGGGAGGAACTCTGCAAACAAATATCACTGGCGTGTGTGGGGAGGGCTCACAGGGTCTCAGCCACACTGGGTTTCTCCCCGCTCACGGTGTGTGTGCTTTTCCAGTCTACACTGCTCAGGCTTCAGGTTGTTCTGCAGGGGAGCTGTCTAAAGTGGGCCCTGGGTTGCATGCACTTCCCAGGTCTAAGCCACTCAGGTTCAGATTCTCGGGTATTGCCCAAAGGCACAGACTCGGTTGAGCCTGCATTTTTTGCCCTTCCCAGATCCAAGTAGCTCAGGCGACCAGGTGCTTGGCAAGCACACACTCCCCAGGTGCGGTGTGTCTTATCACCTCCCCCATCCCAGCCACTAGGTTTCCTGGGTGTGCAGCGGGAGCACCGTCTCAGGTGTGCCGTGTATCTCTTCTGGGGAGATGATCTCTAGCTGGGACCCTCACAGCAGATGTCAACAGTCCAGGATCCCAGGAAGACTTGGTTAGCAACTGGGAGCCTGCTCGCAGTTTGGTAGAGGATGCCATCTCTGGGGCCGAAATTGCCCTTTTCTGGCTCTGGCTGCCATCTGCCTGCCTCCCTGCCTCTGGCAGGGGATGGGCCGGTCTGCTGCCTGCTAGCTCTCCTCTGGTATTCGCTCAGTCCTTTGTTCTGTGAGCGGACTCTGCAGTGCCTTAGGTTAGGGCTTTTCACAGGAAAGTTCTGTCTTTTTTCTCTCTCTCTCTCTGGCTATCCCAGAGTTTGGGTTGCTCTCTCACGTTAGCTCCCTCAGATTGTCCTCAGGGCATTCAGGCCCAGTACTTACCCTAAGCAATGCAGCCCTCATCTCCCTGTTTAGCCCCCACTTGCTGGTAGTGGACGCAAGTGTCTGGGCTACTTCTCTGCTGGGAGTTGCCGTTAGGCACCTAGTCTGTGGGTTTTATTTATTTATTTTTCCTCCCGGTTATGTTGCCCTCTGAGATTCCAAAACTCCCCACAGACCCACCGGTGAGAGGGTTTCCTGGTGTTTGGAAACGTCTCCTCTTTTAGAACTCCTCCCAGGATGGGTCTCCATCCCTAACTCTTTTGTCTTTCTTTTTATCTTTTATATTTTGTCCTACCTCCTTTTGAAGAGAATGGGCTGCCTTTCTGGGTGCCTGGTGTCCTCTGCCAGTGTTCAGAAGTTGTTTTATGGAATTTGCTCAGCATCCAAATGTTCTTTCGATAAATTTGTGGGGGAGAAAGTGGTCTCCCCGTCCTATTCCTCCACCATCTTAGGACCGCCCCCAGGTGTGTTCTTTACCACTAGTGCCACCTCAGTCATATGAGAGTCCCATAAAATATGATACCCAAAAGACAGTCAGGTAATTGAAGCTTATATAACATCCTGGGCTAAGAAAAGGAGTTAGAGGTCTGGAGATGCAAAATGAAGGAAAGCCAATCACAGGAAGTTAGAGGATGTGCTTAGAAAACAAAGTGTGCCCTGTTACACAATTAAGTTTCATAGGGAAAAAGTTATCTCTGCTAATAGCTCTCTTCCTGGTACAGGATCCATTCCAGTGTAAAATTTAGGCTGTTGAGGGGGAGGTAAAGGACTTTTCCTGAATATGTTGGGTTTTGATTGCCTTTAGCCCCAAATAATCCTTATGCCAAAAATACATATTTTGGGGTAGAAAAATATATAGTAACAAGAATAAAAGCAGAGTTTTAATAACAGGTATACCTCCTGTAAAGGTTCAGTGGTAATAAAGAACCTGCCTGCCTATGCAGGAGATGTGGGTTTGATCCCTGGGTCAGGAAGATCCCCTGGAGAAGGCAATGGCAACCCACTTCAGTAGTCTTGCTGGGAAATCCCATGGACTGAAGAGCCTGGCAGGCTATAGTCCATGGGGTCGGAAAAGAGCTGACGCGACTTAGTGACTAAACAACAACATACCTCCTGTATATGTGGGAGATGCCCAGGAAAACGGAGTATCTCCCCGAAATGACCCGAGCCACCATCTTGTATACCACCTTGAACTAGAGACAATGAAGATGTTCGGTGTGGGGTGCAGTTATGGGAGGTTACCAGGCAGAGAGAACTTCCCAGGTGGCACAGTAGTAAAGAATCTGCCTGACAATGCAGGAGATGCAAGAGAAGCCAGTTGGATCCCTGGATTGGGAAGATCCCCTGGAGTAAGAAATGGTTATCCACTCCAGTATTCTTGCCTGGAAATTTCCATGGAAAGGAGCCTGGCAGCTAGGTCCATGAGATCACAAAAGAGTGCCACAGGAGTGAGCACACACACACACACACACACACACACACACACACACCAGGCAAAGCACAGTAAATAAGGATATGCTCGTTATGGAGATTTAAGTCATTGTCCTCTTTATTGATAAGAGTTTCTATAGATTTAAGGTCATCCTTCCTTTTCTGATATAGATGGGGAGACATCCTTACAAATGGAGATTGCCCATATGAATGTAAATGTCATTTACAAAAGGGTAAATTCTGATTCTGGAGAAGGAAATGGCAACCCATGATAGTGTTCTTGCCTGGGGAATCCCATGGACCAAGGAGCCTGGTGGGCTACAGTCAATGGGGTCATAAAGATTCATACATGACTGAACATACAGTGCACACACACACACAACTTCTACTTGGTTTTCTGAGTTTCTTCTGTGACTCCTCTTTCTTTAAAATAATCAGTCTAAAATAATTCTTATGCCGAAGAGGCATAATTTGAGGTAACAAATTTTGCTCCATTTTTGTATAATGGATGAAAGAATTGAATTAATGTTAATTTTCGTAAGTGTGGTGGGGTGGATATGGATTTGTATCCTATTACAGGGAGAGACATAATGAAATGTTTAGAGGTAAAATATAATATCCTCAGGCTAACATCAGATTGTTTGATAAAGATAGATAGGCATGTGGGTGTGTTTGTGGAGAGAGAGAGAACTGGCTTTGCGGTGCATTGATGTGTTATCCTGTGCTCAGTCACTTAGTCATGTCTGACTCTTTATGAACCCATGAACTATAGTTCACCAGGCTACTCTGTCCATGGAATTTTGTACATTAGCACTTGGTACATTAATTCAATACACTGGCTTTTCAACTTTTCTTTGAGTTTGATACTTTTCCCACAAAAATACAAAACATAAAATACAAATTAAAAATTTGGGTTAACTGCTTGTAGACGTTATCAGCATATATGTATTTATGAAGCTGTAAAGATTTTAGCAGTATGTGAACTGTGAACTTCCAGATGTTCAAGCTGGATTTAGAAAAGGCAGAGGAACCAGAGTTCAAATTGCCAACATCTGTTGGATCATCGAAAAAGCAAGAGAGTTCCAGAAAAACATCCACTTCTGCTTTATTGATTATACTAAAGCCTTTGACTGTGTGGATCACAACAAACTGTGGAAAATTCTTCAAGAGATAGGAATACCAGACCACATTACCTGCCTCCTGAGGAATCTGTATGCAGGTAAAGAAGATCTGGACGTGGAACAACAGACTGGTTCCAAATAGGAAAAGGAGTACGTCAAGGCTATATATTGTCACCCTGCTTATTTAACTTATATGCAGAGAACATCATGAGAAATGCTGGGGTGGAGGAAGCACAGGCTGGAATCAAGATTGCTGGGAGAAATATCAATAACCTCAGATACGCAGATGACAGCACCCTTATGGCAGAAAGTGAAGAAGAACTAAAGATCCTCTTGATGAAAGTGAAAGAGGAGAATTAAAAAGTTGGCTTAAAGCTCAACATTCAGTAAACTAAGATCATGGCATCCGGTCCCATCACTTCATGGCAAATGGTGGTGGGGGGGGGGGTGGGGGAACAGTGGAAACAGGGACAGACTTTATTTTTCTCGGTTCCAAAATCACTGCAGATGGTGATTCAGTTCAGTTCAGTTCAGTCGCTTAGTCGTGTCTGACTCTTTGAGACCTCATGAACCGCAGCACACCAGGCCTCCCTGTCCATCACCAACTCCTGGAGTCCACCCAAACCCATGTCCATTGAGTTAGTGAGACCATCCAACCATCTCATCCTCTGTCGTCCCCTTCTTCTTCCCTCAATCTTTCCCAGCATCAGGGCCTTTTCAAATGAGTCAGCTCTCACATCAGGTGGTCAAAGTATTGGAGTTTCAGCTTCAACATCAGTCTTTGCAATGAACACTCAGAACTTATCTCCTTTAGGATGGACTGGTTGGATCTCCTTAAAGTACAAGGGACTCTCAAGAGTCTTCTCCAACACCACAGTTCAAAAGCACCAATTCTTCTGTGCTTAGCTTTCTTTATAGTCCAACTTTCTAAAGATGCTTACTCCTTGGAAAGAAAGTTATGACCAACCTAGACAGCATATTGAAAAGCAGAGACATTACTTTGCCAACAAAGATCCATCTAGTCAAGGCTATGGTTTTTCCAGTGGCCATGTATGGATGTGAAAGTTGGACTATAAAGAAAGCTGAGTGCCGAAGAATTGATGCTTTTGAACTGTGGTGTTGGAGAAGACTCTTGAGAGTCCCTTGGACTGCAAAGAGATCCAACCAGTCCATCCTGAAGGAGATCAGTTCTGAATATTCATTGGAAGGACTGATGCTGAAGCTGAAACTCCAATGCTTTGGCCACCTGATGCGAAGAACTGACTCATTTGAAAAGACCCTGATGCTGGGAAAGATTGAAAGCAGGAGGAGAAGGGAATGACAGAAGATGAGATGGTTGGATGGCATCACTGACTCGATGGACATGATTTTGAACAAGCTCTGGGGGTTAGTGATGGACAGGGAAGCATGGCGTACTGCAGTCCATGGGGTCGCAAAGAGTTGGACACAACTGAGCGACTGAACTGAACTGAAAGATTTTAATATTTTATCTTTTTTCCATAAACAATTTTAAACCAGAGATCCATGGAACATCAGTTTGAAGAAAACACTGTATGTCTGAATAGCAAAAGTGTTGTGTGAAGTGAGTATCGTCTTTTTTGTTGTTGTTACATGTATGTGTGCTGTGTGCTTAGTCTCTCAGTCATGTCCAACTCTTTTTGACCCCATGGACTGTAGCCCACCAGGCTCCTCTGTCCATGGGATTCTCCTGGTTAATAATAGTGGAGTGGGTTTCTATGCCCTTCTCCAGGGGATCTTCCCAGCCCAGGGATTGAACCCAGGTGTCCTGCATTGCAGGAGCATTCTTTACCATCTAAGCCACCAGGGAAGCCCATTACATGTATAGTCTATGCTCAATGAGTCTCTCTGTGGTTACAAGGGACATTCTGATATCAGCATTCAGTTCTCTCCTTGAGTCCATAGAATAAATGTACAGAAATCATAGTTGACTATGGAAGAGAGTTTGGCTTAGTTTAGGCTTAGTACTTTTAAAGGACTGTGATAAAATTCATACTAGAGTAGATTAATGTCTTTACATTTGGATTTTTCAACTCTTGAGACCATTTAGCTCTAATTAGTTTCAAGGAAACTATTATATAATGTGTCATCCAATTGAGCTAACAGTAACATATGGATGTTTATACATCATTTCAATTCTGTTTTGTTCTTTTTATACTATGAAATCTCACTATGAGGATACTCAATAATTATGGGTTTTGCTTAATCTCACAGTAATATTACTTAATATTCTATTTTTATATCATGTTTAATATTGCAGTGGGGGATACACATTTCTTTTAGAAATTGTAACAAAATTGGATACATAGAATGTATGGAAATTAAATGATCAGTTTAAAAGTGTTCTAGCAACACCTAGTAACTGGAAAGAAAATATTTTTAATAAAAACTGCTGCTGCTGCTGCTAAGTCGCTTCAGTCGTGTCCCACTCTGTGCGACCCCATAGACTGCAGCCCACCAGGCTCCTCTGTCCCTGGGATTCTCCAGGCAAGAATACTGGAGTGGGTTGCCATTTCCTTCTCCAATATATGCATGCATGCTAAGTCGCTTCAGTGTGTCCGTCTGAGTCATCCTGTCTTCCTTAAATGGTCTGTGTTTGTAGCTAAGTAGCTTTCTTAGTGTGTGCACAATGTTGAGGGTACCAAGTATTCTTTTCATTCTGAACTGCATCTGTCCCTTTTAGCCTTATCTCATGGTGCTTCTAACAAGCACAAAATTTCCCTCTCCCTTTCAACCTCCCACCCGCCACTCTCTATTGGGCTTGCCTGAGATTCTTATTGGGTGTTCACTCCTTTAAACAAAATCTACATTCGCATTTCTTTCTAAGATAAGATCTTATCTACCTTGGGCCACCTCTGTCTGAGGCTAATGTAGGTGGCCTAGCAAACAGATTTGGAGAGGAATGCTCTAAAATCATTCTAAGATCTTAAACAAGGATTGTATAGCTCCTTTACTTTACTTCTTTACCCTGAGACTACATTTTACTTTTCCATGTTTTATTTTTTGCTCTGAGGTCATTGTTGAACTTTGATTCTTTTCTTAGCTTGGAAGTCTATCCTGGGCATTCTATGTTTTATGTACAGTCTTTTCTAAAACTGAATAATTCCTTCTTTAGTTTATCTCTTTCTTATAGTATCAGAGGCATTTAAAGAAGTCAATCAATTTTTTTTTTTACTCTTTCTAGATATCTCCTTAGCCAGATTTATGAGTTTACTAGGTCCACTTGCCATTTTCCAAAATACTCCAGGTGATAGTTTTGCTAATCATTTTGCAGAAAATAACTTACAGTCTAGTCCTCCATGTATTCATTGACTTTCTTTGAGTTGTTTCAAAGTTTGACAGAATTATGTCATGGTCCACTGAGGGACACATAATATACAATTTTTTAGTTGTTTAAGCTCCTTTATCACTTTCTCAATAGAAAGGATTTTAGTTCTTAATTACCTCAGTTTCCTTAAGAGAAACTATTCCCAGGTAAAGGTGAATTGGTGGATGTGCTGTGATTAGTCCCTCACTCCTGTCTGATTCTTTGTGATCCTATGGACTGTAGCCTGCCAGGACCCTCTGTCCACGGGGACTCTCCAGGCAAGAATACTGGAGTGGGTTGCTATGCCCTCCTCCAGGGGATCTTCCCAACCCAGGGATCGAACCCAGGTCTCTCACATTTCAGGCGGATTCTTTACCATCTGACCACCAGGGGAGCCCAAATTGATGCATCAGTTCAGTTCACTTCAGTCACTCTTTGTGACCCCATAGACTGCAGCACGCCAGGCCTCCCTGTCCATCACCAACTCCCAGAGTTTACCCAAACTCATGTCCACTGAATCAGTGATGCCATCCAAACATCTCATCCTCTGTTGTCCACTTCTCCTCTTGCCCTCAATCTATCCCAACATCAGGGTATTTTCAAATGAGTTAGTTCTTTGCATCAGGTGGCCAAAGTATTGGAGTTTTGGCTTCAACATCAGTCCTTCCAATGAACATTCAGGACTTATTTCCTTTAGGATGGATTGGTTGGATCTCCCTGCAGTCCAAGGGACTCTCAAGAGTCTTCTCCAGCACCACAGTTCAAAAGCATCAATTCTTCAGAATTCAGTTTTCTTTAGAGTCCAACTCTCACATCCATACATGACTACTGCAAAGACCATAGCCTTGATAGTTTGTCCTAATTAATAAAAATATGAGTGCACATGTCAGAAATGTTAAAAATTGTATGGACTTTTATCCATTTAAAGCAGCAGTCCCCAACCGTTTTGGTATCAGGGACCAATTTCATGGAAGACAGTTTTTTCCACAGACCCGGGGTCAGGGGAATGGTTTTGGGATGATTCAAGTGCATTACATACAACTCATCCTGATTTGGCATCATTTGTCATTTCTTATTCAAGTTGTTATGTATCAAGTTGTTATGGTATGAGTAGTGATATTTTATTGTTTTTTGGACATTTTGGCTATTATGTTAGGATACTTTGGTCCCTATTTAAAGTTTTTTTGTTTTGTTTTCATTTTAGCAGGCCTTTCATTTTTATAGGTTTGGCACATAGTTTCTCAACTTTTGTGGACCTGGGTTCCATGACAGTCTAATTTTCAGAACCTTTATGGTACCTTTTGTGTTGTGCAGGTGGAGCTACTTCTGGTCCCTCCTCATGCTGCTTATGGGGTCGGAAGCAGCTTCCCCAGGATAGGCCACTTGGTGCTACTGGTGGGGGAAGGGAATCTCTGGACCACTTGATGAAGAGTACTTCCTGTGCCAGGCACTTGTGACAGGTTCTCCCTTGACTGTAGAGAATGAAGGGTACTTACCAGGTTGAAAACTTTCTGTGGAGGTACCAGCAAGTTGCCTAATGTCTCTGGATAGGGGAGAGGAGTTTCAGGCCCTTCTGAGTAGGAGAGCATTTTCCAAGTGTGAGCTTTTTCTGGTGGGATCACTTTTTCTGCCCAAGGAGCCACTGGTGTGTATGGGTGGTGAAGGGGAATCTCAGGCCGAGTGGGGAGAAAATCACTTTATCTGGCCATTTATTGTCAGCAGGGATTTCAATTGTTCCCTCTTTTAGGTTCTGCAGTGCTCATTTGGTATTTGTGGGATTCCTATTTGATGTGATGGAGGAAGAGCCCATTTGAGCCATTTCCTGTTACTAAGTTTAGAGGAAATGCTGGGTTTAGGTCACATTTCTTCTTGATAGAGGTCATAAGGTGCCCTGACATGAAATTGCTCAGTCATTCTAAGGGTCCCTAGCCAATTCACCTTCTTCTTTAGACCTTTCAGAGCTCATATTTGGTTGTCTTACATTGTTTCCAGGATATATCAGTTCAGTTCAGTTCAGTCGCTCAGTCGTGTCCGATCTTTGCGACCCCATGAATTGCAGCACGCCAGGCCTCCCTGTCCATCACCAACTACCGGAGTTCACCCAGACTCACGTCCATCGAGTCAGTGATGCCATCCAGCCATCTCATCCTCTGTCGTCCCCTTCTCCTCCTGCCCCCAATCCCCCCAAGCATCAGAGTCTTTTCCAATGAGTCAACTCTTCACATGCAGTGGCCAAAGTACTGGAATTTCAGCTTTAGCATCATTACTTCCAAAGAAATCCCAGGGCTGATCTCCTTCAGAATGGACTGGTTGGATCTCCTTGCAGTCCAAGGGACTCTCAAGAGTCTTCTCCAACACCACAGTTCAAAAGCATCAATTCTTCGGCGTTCAGCCTTCTTCACAGTCCAACTCTCACATCCATACATGACCACAGGAAAAACCACAGCCTTGACTAGACGAACCTTTGTTGGCAAAGTAATATCTCTGCTTTTGAATATGCTATCTAGGTTGGTCATAACTTTCCTTCCAAGGAGTAAGTGTCTTTTAATTTCATGGCTGCAGTCACCATATGCAGTGATCTTGGAGCCCAGAAAAATAAAGTCTGACACTGTTTCCACTGTTTCCCCATCTATTTCCCATGAAGTTATGGGACTGGATGCCATGATCTTTGTTTTCTGAATGTTGAGCTTTAAGCCAACTTTTTCACTCTCCACTTTCACTATCATCAAGAGGCTCTTTAGTTCCTCTTCACTTTCTGCCATAAGGGTGGTGTCATCTGCATATCTGAGGTTATTGATATTTCTCCCGGCAATCTTGAATCCAGCTTGTGCTTCTTCCAGCCCAGTGTTTCTCATGATGTACTCTGCATATAAGTTAAATAAGCATGGTGACAATATACAGCCTTGACGTACTCCTTTTCCTATTTGGGACCAGTCTGTTGTTCCATGTCCAGTTCTAACTGTTGCTTCCTGACCTGCATACAAATTTCTCAAGATGCAGATCAGGTGGTCTGGTATTTCCATCTCTTTCAGAATTTTCCACAGTTTATTGTGATCCACACAGTCAAAGGCTTTGGCATAGTCAATAAAACAGAAATAGATGTTTTTCTGGAACTCTCTTGCTTTTCTGATGATCCATCGGATGTTGGCGATTTGATCTCTGGTTCCTCTGCCTTTTCTAAAACCAGCTTGAACATCTTGAAGTTCACGGTTCACATATTGCTGAAGCCTAGCTTGGAGAATTTTGAGATATACAGTTGGGCTTATAAATGGGGAGCAGGGCAAGAGGAGCATAAACCATCTTATATGGATTAGAAGTCCTCTCTGTGCCTTTTAAGTGCTCACCTGATTGGGACATGCTCACTCTGGATAATTTCCCAATCAACTGTGCTGTTTATCATAATCTAATAATGGGAACGATATTCCATCACATTTACCGGTCTCATACTCAAGGAAAGGGGCTACTACGAGGATCATTAGGCATCATCTTAGAATTCTGTCAACCACAGAAGGTGTATGTGAATGTACTGAAGCATTAATTAAGCAATTACCATCCTTTGGAAGACTGGAACCTGTTAGGATAGTATGAAAAGTACTATTATAATTATTCTACTCACAGTAGATGAAGTACACCTGGTATCAGAAATGCTTAATAAAAATCAGAATATTCAAGCAAATTTCAGTATTAGTTAATGTCAGTTTCAGAGGTTAGACCTAAATCTTCATGTATGGCCATGCAGATATCTTCTGTGTGAAAAATATGCTAGCTGAAAGGTGAATTTAAAAACGTCACCACCACTCCACATTTATATTTTGTAGTTATGTGAAAATACTGTGGATACCAGCAAGTCACATAGAAAATAAAGGTCAGTGATATTTCTGACTTTAAATTTTTAGAGCAGCTTTATCGTAACACTACCTGCATTTGAACAGGTTGCATACAGTACAAAGTGATGATTGTTGCTATAGGTTGTAATATTATGTACTCTCACCAGGATGGAAAATGTTAAGGAAAAATTTTTGTACTGGCCAATAGGGTCTTTTCCAATAGTCAGTTCTTCCCATCAGATAGCCAAAGTATTGGAGCTTCAGCTTCAGCATCAGTCCTTCAGGTTAGATTTGGCTAATGTGAACTACTGACAAAAAGATTACAAGTCAGGAGGAAAGAAGGTAAGGGTATTCAGTTCTATGATGCACCTTCTCCAAAACTTTGGCAGTGGCTGCCATTTTCTCAGTTTATAGCTCTTGTTGGGTGGACTTCTACTACAACTCTTAAGACATTTGGGATTGCAGGAACTACTATGTCTCTACTGCTGCTGCTAAGTCGCTTCAGTCGTGTCCGACTCTATGCGACCCCATAGACGGCAGTCCACCAGGCTCCCCCATCCCTGGGTGCCGGGAGCCAACACAGGAGATCCCACCCATGACAAGGTCATGTGGAAGAGACCTGACAGGCAAGGCGGATCAGGACTCAAGGGATTCCCTGGACCTGCTCGAGTATCTACCCCGAAACCAAAGTCTGCCTGTCTACTGTTTACTATATTATGCCTTTCACCAACTCTTCTGACATTAACAGGGGGCTATCCCCGACCACCTTTCTCTGGAGAAAATCAACTTAGGGCTCTAAGTTGATAAGTTTCCTGGGCATGAAAGGAATATTTCTATTCTAACCCCTCTGTTGGCATTCTAGCTTGCTTGACAGGTTTATCCATACCCTTGCAACTAATGCATATAATTGCTCACAACTCCCCAACCATGAAAGGCATGGGAAGCCTAAACATTCTAAAAGTCCTAATGAACATAGAGCCCTTTGAGAGATAAAAAATTATTAAAATAGTACTGGTAAAGTGCTTCATTATTGGGCCAATGCTTGTTGCCAAGTTCCCATATCCCTTATCCATTGTGCACCTGAGAGTACATTAGTTAATGTAGTTAAGATGTAAAAAAAAAACCAAGTAGTAGCCTTGGTATTAACCACATCAAACCTTTGAGCTAATAAGTTCTTTCTTTGTTGTGACCCACTACACCTTTGCTCTGTGAGAATGTAACTTTATTTAGTACTTTCTGAGGCTGGGAAAAAATAATAATAATAAAAAAAACACTTTAAGAAAAAACAAGTTTTCTGGCTGATCAACCTTTATCAAAAAAGAGTCATGAAATGTTAACAGACCACAGGGCCAGACATAACATAAGACGTTTGTTTATGAAAAAGGTGTACAAAAAATGTCCTGGTTTCGATAAAGGTAAAATTGATGAAATGTTGAGCTGACTCTATATCTTTCACTTTGAAAAATGTGTAACTTAGAGTATAAAAGTTTCTTTTAAAAATAAAGCTGTGGATCTCACTTCACCAGAGCTTTGGTCTCCATGTCTTTCTTTCTCCCTCTCTTTCTCTCTTTTTTCAGGCTGAGTCCCTAGAGCACAGAGGCCCTCTGAGTTCACTTTTTTGCCTGGGCTTCTAAGACCCGATTGGGAAGGCGCTCTGTGTCTTCACCCCACCGAGAGGGCACCTGAGGCCTCCGTGAACAGAACAGGTCCCATGCCAGGGGCTTTATTGGCTTTCTGTGTAAACCAAAAAATATCAGCCTCTTTCTCTCTTCCTTATTCTTTCTCTTTAATTTTAATTTTTATTTTTGACCCCAGACCACCAGGTCCCAGTCCATTATAAGACCAGTGTTATCTCTCTCGCCAATGCCGTCCATCCTGAGAGTTCCCCTAGATCCTGCTGGGGCTGGACCCCGACACCTGGGATTCTCCAGGCAAGAACACTGGAGTGGGTTGCCATTTCCCTCTCCAATGCATGAAAGTGAAAAGTGAAAGTGAAGTCGCTCAGTCGTGTCCAACTCTTTGTGACCCCATGGACTGCAGCCCACCAGGCTCCTCCGTCCATGGGATTCTCCAGGCAAGAGTACTGGAGTTGGGTGCCATTGCCTTCTCCTCTATGCCCCTTCAAGCCTAGTGGTTCTAAAACTGGCTTCTCAGTTGCTAGCCTATGGGTACTTCATCATCTCTTGCTTTCTCTTCATTATTTACACATTTTAGTCTCCTCATTAAATGATATTTCATCACTCTTTTAAAGAGTGCCATCAGCTTTTGGCTAGGACTCTAATACATTGGTAGTGGGGAATAGGATGAACTTTAAGGTAGTATTGGGGAGGGTGGGATAAACCCCTGGAGAAGGGATAAATGGAAGAGATAAACTGGATAAAAGGGATAAACTGGAAGAGAAGAGTTTCAAAGCTTTTTATGGCATTCTATGAATATAACATGACTTTTGTATGTGAATGACTCTAATACAGTCTTAAATTGCTTAATTAGTTGGGTTCCTGTTTCTTTGCATACACAACCAGGATTGAACAGGGCTAAGAGATATCTGGGATTTATATGACTAGACGATACTACTAGGATCTATCAAGATTGATTATATCATATTAGAACATTTCTCTCATGGCACCAGGAATATCCCAACCCAGTGCACATACTAAGTTTCTATTGAAATTCAGTGCACTGCTATGGTGTGAAACTCATTTTTATTGTCAGATAGGATAACACTGTTTGACTTTTTGATATTTCCTTTTATTATGAAACAGAAATTGGGGAAAGCCCAATAATTTCTTCAGGAACAAGTAATTCAGTTCAGATTGTTACATATAGATTCAGATTGTTAAACATAAATAACTCTAAAAGTGGACATGACACAGCTGACAGTTGTCCATCACTGTAACACTTTTTATATCTGAGAATTCAGATCTCACATAAAATTATCTGCCTCAAAGTGGTCCACTACTGGCCCACGACAAATAGGGCAGTTTGAATGTTCTTCCAGCCATTGATCAATGCACTGATAATGGTATTCATGGGAGCATGGTAGGACACGTAGCATGTTGCCTGCGGTGTATTCTGTAATGCAAATAGTACAGATTTTAGCTGCATCTTTCTCTTCAAAAAATCTTAAAGGTAAGTTGTCAATCTGCAGTTTTGTAAGGCCTCTAGTTTGGTCTGCTTGATTTAATAAGAGAAATTGGTCCAGATTAAGGGAAGACCCAGAGTCACTATCGTCAGATGTTACTGGGGACATTTCTTCACCTTCTTGGCTGGTCTCTGATAAGCCTGTTGATGAGCTTCTTTCTTCACTGTCTTCAAATGTCATCAGTGTGCTAGCTTCTGAATCTTCATCACTTGAGCTAAAATTAGATACAGGACTAAATATGGTAGTAATGGAAGTAGAAATATAATATAAGCTTGAAACTGATACCAGTATTAAACTGGAATCAGAAGCATAGCTAGCATTTGGAGCAGAACCAGGTACACTATCACTACCACTAGGTCCATGTCTTTCATTTGGTAACTCTGCCCTTTCCATGTTTTCACTTGGAGGTGAGATACTATACTCTAAATTACTGTCACTGTCCATAAGATTACTTGAGTTACTAAATCCTGTCATTGTCTGATATAAAAGAGTCTGAGTTGGAACAGACATTGTATCACTTAAGCTAGTATTTAAAATTCTATGAACGGGATTTCTGATGGTATTGACATAAGCACTCTCATCAGCCTCGTCAGAATCTGAAGACAAAGGCTTCAGTTCTTCTTGCTCACTTTCTGAAGTGGTAGTGTTGTTTGGTGAGTCAGATGTTAACTGAGTTCTACTAATTCTGCTGTCTCTCTGAGAACATGCTCGACAATGAACTTGTTCTACTGCAAGATTGAAAGGTGTGGTTGGATTTGTTTCCCTCACTTCCCAAGATTCACTACTGCACGTTGTGTCTGAATAACATTCTCCATGAACAGCATTACTAGTTTCAGAAGTCTCAATAAGACCCCTATTTTGCAACTCATGTCCAGTCATTTGCTGTCTCAATGTTTCTTCATGCCCAGTTCTAGAAAAGTTATCATTCTCACTTATGAGAGGTTGTTTAAAAGTCTGAGATGGTGTATCTTCATTAATTCTTTGAAAAATTTCCCACAGTGTATGTGGAGGTGACCAGTTGTCAGTCCTTGGTCTGGTTCTCCGAGAGACTGGGCTCCAACTTCTTAGTCTTCTCTGACTTCTAGTCGGTGGGACTTCCATTAATGTTTCCATTGTATCATGTTCTGATGTAGATGGTCTTGTAAATAATGACTCAGAGTGTGGATTTTCCACTTGCCTTTGGCTGTCTTCCTTATCTTCTCTTCTGGGAAGTTCTGCAGATGCTACATATTCATTTTCTGGATTTGAGTTTTCATCATCACACTCAAGATTACTCTCTAAGCCAAATCTGAGCTCATCACTGTTAGCACTAATTTCGCTCTCTTCTCTCCAAGACTGATTTTCTTTTTGTTCACTTGTCACATTTTCAGTTTGTCCAAAAGTGGTAAGCCAGTCTAGAAGAGAGTTCTCACTGGATTCATTATCTGAAGCATCTCCTCTATCTGTTAATTAAAAAACGGGGGGAGGGGCCATAAAAGAACTACCAAAATTGGAACTATCATAAAATAGCACTCTGAAACTTTGTTTAAAAAGCAAACAAAAATGAGAACTTAAATACTCAGACGTTTTCAACTGATTTCACATTTACTTTATAAGTTATACTTTAAAAGTTAATTATCTTTAACTTTAAAGTTAATACTTTAAAAGCTTTATTATCTAGATTTATAAGTAAAGGCAGGGAAGTTTCAATTCCATCTGAAAAAGAGTACACTAATCCTAGATAAATTTAGAGAGGTTTTTACAAAGGGTATCTGAAGGAAGTCTGTTTTTCAATATTTTGTCATATACACAGCCCTGTATACCACTGTGGGAGGAAAGTCAAGAGATAACATTTTTTTTTCAGCCTACTGTCAAAACACCAAAGCAATTAAACAAGGTAAACACCAGTTAAGGTACAGTGCTAGTATTTTAATTCAGTTGATATTATTGTCTAATTCTCATTAGTCTCCAACATTACTACTCTTAGGCTCTTACATGACTTTGATAATGTATAAGTTGTTTTAAAATATAAGATTATTGCCCAAATATAAACAAAGTTTATAGGATTAAAAGTATTTGAATTTTGAATACTTCTTAATATTACCAAGGTTTTTAATTGGCATTAAGCTGAAAGTCAGATCAAATGAATAGACTGAACCTAGCATGGCACATATAAGACCATATTCAAGAACCAAAGTATTATAGTATCCTCTTCATTCGATAGTAAAATCCTCTATTTTACACTGGGAGAGAAGGCACCAGATCTGAGGTTCCAGGAGGGTTTCTCAGCCTTAGAACTATTTACATTTTGGCACTGGGCAATTCTTATTTTGGGGAGCTACCATGTGCATTGTGTCGTATTTGGCAGCATCCCTGACCTCTGCCCAGTAGATGCTAGTAGCACCCATGCCTCCCTCTGTGACAACCAAAAATGTCTCCAGCTATTGTCAAGTGTCCCTTGGGGTGGGGGAGAGCAAAACTGTCCCCAGTTGAGAACTACTTGATTAAAATATAAAATATTTCTTTTTGCTATTTTTTTACATGTCTATATGGATAGAGAGGGCCTCCCTCATAACTGAGTTGGTAAAGAATCTACTTGCAATGCAGGGGACCCCAGTTGGATTCCTGGGTCGGGGAGATCTGCTGGAGAAGGGACAGGCTACCCACTTCAGTATTCTTGGGCTTCCCTTGTGGTTCAGTTGGTAAAGAATCCACCTGCAAAGCGGGAGACCTGGGTTCCATCCCTGAATTGGGAAGATCCCCTCCATTCCAGTATTCTGACTTGGATAGTTCTATGGACTGTATAGTCCGTGGGGTTGCAAAGAGTCTGATACAGCTGAGCAACTTTCACTTTCATAGATAGAGAAAATAATTCGGTACATAGGAGGAACTTTCCACTGAGGTACAAAAGCAACCAACAAACAAAAACCAATGGTCTACTTCACAGTTTCCCAATTAAAACAATCCAAATGTGAATCAGGGAAAAAAACCTACCCTGGCATTCTCACCGCAAACCAAGTAAATGTCAGTTCTTTTTTATGAGAAGTTCCTTACCAAATAATGTATGCCACTTCTGTATAATTTACTATTTACTATTATGAAGTCATTATTTAATACTATAAAGTTGCTTTCTTATCCCATCCTATTACCCCCAAAGAGAAATATACCTGTATTTTCATCTGAGTTTTGTGGTAGGTTTTCTTTCATTAATTGAAGCCTCTGCCGCAACTCTTCTTCGGTACTTTCACCTAGGGGGCCGAGCAAATTGTTGTCCCTCATAAGTATGTAATCTTCTTCACTCAGATCACTTACGAATCGGAAGTAATCATCTTCTCGAGCCAATCGGTCCTTCTGACCTCTGTGTCGGACCGAAACTCTGTCTTCTTCATCGTCAGAATCTGAGCTTTCCATCTCGATGAACAACTGAAAAATTATCTGAATTTCATGACATACTGCTGCAACGCAAAAGCCGCTGTCAGGTAGTCTTCAGCTTCTGCTTCCGCCCGGGAGTGACTGGAACGCGCTCAGTCAGACAACCGTCTGCCTAGGTTCCCTGCTGCTCCACTACTCTGCTATTGCACCTCAGCTCTGCAGCCTCTGGTGAGGTAATAATTGAGATCCGCCTCTACCTCATAACTTGATTAGGCGTTGCCTAGGCATCCACTGTCTTCCTTACGTAACTGAGTAGGGACTGGATTCAGGTTGGATTTCATTTCATTCAAAAGCAGCCAATATTTCTGAGGGTTTATAATGTACCAAGCACCATCCTTCACCGTCTGCCCCACCACCACCACCTCCACCCCTCCCCCGCCCCCCACAGACTATTTTCAGGCTTTCAGAAAGCTTTTTCATTTGCTACATTTAATACAACAACCTGCTTCGAAATGCCATGCCAAAGTCAGCCTCATTAAATGTAGCATTTTTCATTTTTAGGGACCGAGGGACCGCTGCCTTTTCTCCTCGTGAATTCCTCAGGTCGTAGACTCTCACTAAGAAAGTAGTTCACAATTTTTGATAATTCCGCAGGGTCTTAGTTGAATCTCTTCAGTGTGTCCTCTCCCTTTTAACTCTTAATGGCTTCGTCTTGATTATACGACCCCTCAATCCTGTTTCAAACAAACAGAAAACACCAAAACCTGGGCAGGCTTTTCTGCTCATGCAGGGAATTTCTTCTCCACAAAAGCATTCGGTTTCGTTTTTGTCCTTGTGTCTCTTGCAAACAAAACTAGTCAGACTATCACAGGAACTTTAAAAAATGGATCCGTAATATTTATTTTACCTGTGGTAATGAGTACCAACCTTGCTGATTTTGTTCCATGTGTCTTAGTGCAACCTGGATGGCTCTATTTATTGGTGAAAATAAACTAACGCTTATTTGTAATGCTACCTGAAGGAGACCTCTGCGATTTTCTGGACTCGTCAATACTACCAGCCCCACTTAACACGTGTTTGAGAGTTTTTCATTCAAATTATTCATGTAAAGACAAGATTTGGCCACTGAATTTGAGATTATTTAATTTGACTTATTTAATAATTAGTCCATCCAACATAAACTGGGTCAGTTATTGTCCTAGCCCTAGAGCTATGTTAATTGTTGGAGCGGTTTGTATTCCCAAATGATTCACACCAAGTGAGGCAAACACTATCTAGAAACTATCAAAATACAGTATATTTTAGAATAGGTTTAAAATGTTTTATTGTGTCAGTACAGAGAATTATGCAACAATTATTTAATGGGAGTTGGGAAATGTTTCACAGAGGTATTATATTTAAATCTGAATCTTTAAATATAGTTATTAGTTTCTATAGATGGAAAATGGCAGTTATGTGTTGGTAGAGAAAAGCTGTCAGAAAAAGTAGACTTGAAAGACCTTGGCTTATTTGGGCAACTGTGGCCACAATTTTGGGGTAGGGGTGGAAACATGAAATTAATCTCAGAAAAAGTAACTGGCACAAACTATAAATTGAGTTTTGAGTTTTTTGAGTGTAAGAAATAGGATACTGATTAAGACTTTTTGGTATATTTTGAGAACAAGCAGCAAATTTTATTTTTGCCTGCTTAGTGTCCCCATAACATACTTGTGCTGATAGCATCCTGATTTTCATGGTGGAAAAACTCATTCTACAGTCTTAGTCCAGTTGGTTTAAGTTTAGCTCAATTCACTACCATGGCTAAAGGAAAGGACATATGATGCAGCCATGTCTCAAATTGGCTATGGTAATTGGTCAAAACATGAGCATGTGAACAAAAGTACATTTAAGAGCTAAATCTGAAATGTTAGCTAGAATTATTGAAAATGAGAAATTCTTTTCCACTGGGGTTACTAAGCTGGTGAGATATAAACCTAAAGATGCTTGTGATTATGCTTTATCCCAAGAATGAGGAAAATTGACATTAAGAGACAGAGGAAAACAAAGATGGAGAAACAATGAGATATTTGAGAAAAAAAAATTGAGAAGTACCTGAAGCTAGATGTGCCTTAGGATTTTTAGACCTTTAAAACCATGTATTTCATTTGAAAACTATAAGATTATGATTGAAGGCTCCTAATAATTGTCATAGGAGAGTAATATGATTGGTGATGATGTAGTAGTAGTTGTTGTTAAGTCGCTCAGTTGTGTCCAACTCTTTGTGACCCCAAGAACTGCAGCATGCCAGCCTTTCCTGTCCTTTACCATCTACCAGAGCTTGCTTAAATTCATATCCATTGAGTCGATAACATAGTTAGATGTCAAAAAGTAATTTGATAGAGGGGAGGTGGTCAGGGAATGAGTGAAATAGGTGTGGGAGATTAAGTGGTACAAACTTCCAGTTGTGATATAAAGAGTCAAAGGGATGAAATGTACAGTATGGAGAATATAGTCATTAGTAATATAATATTTTTGTAGGCTGACAGATGGTAACTAGGCTTGTGCTCATTTTATACTGTACAGAAATATCTAATCTATGTTGTGCACTAGAGGTAAACAGTGTTGTAGGCCAAGTATATTTCAAAAGACAGACAAACTCATAGAAAAATAGATAAGATTTGTGGTTACCAGAGGTTCGAGATGAGGTGGGGCGGGGTTTGGAGGAAGGAGGTCAAAGGGTACATACTTCTAGTTAGAGGATAAATAAGTACAGGAATGTAATGTGCAACATGATTAATATAATTAAGACTGCTATGTTGTCTATGAAAGTTGTTAAGAATAAATCCTAAGAGTTCTCATCACAAGAAAAATATTATTTCTCTTTTATTTTCTATCTATATGAGGTGATAGATGGTTTACTAAACTTATCATGGTTAGCATTTCACGATGTATGTAAGTGTAGGGGAACACTTGCCACTTCAAAATATTTCTTTGGCATGTAGATTATTTCAAGCTGGGAAAAAATAAAAAATCTAGGCCCAAAGTCTCAGAAAGACACTTTGACCTTGCTCCTAACTGCCTAGAAAGTTTAGATAAAGGGCCTATTCCCCAATAGAGCAACCACCAGAGATATCTACAAAGAATATGGCTAGTTGTGGCGGGGAAAACACAGCAGGGCCTAGAGAGCTAAGACCGTTCTGTGTCCTATTGTCTACAAGGCCCATTTACCAAACATGTCCTTTTCCATCTTCATATGAACCACTTTGCTCTCCTTTGAAGTCTCAAATACTATCCATGACATCCTCTTTTGTCTTTAGTTAAAGATGGTATTTAAGGTGAGGGTTTCAGCCATTTGGGTTTTTCAGATTTCCTGGGTCTTTCTCATTTGTTCATGTTATTAAACTTTGATTTTTTTCCAGTTTTGTCTCATGCCAATTTAATTCTTAGAGCAGCCAGATGAATCTAGACGGGTAAAGGAAAATTTCTTATTGCCCAACATAAGTCAAATCATTATGCTGTGTGCCTCAAACTTAGTGTTAAATGTCAATTATATCTCCAAAATCTGTAGAAAAAACTAAATAATTTATAATTAAGTTACCATGTAAAATTTATTTGCTTTTGTCCAATCTATAAGATTAGTATGTTCATATAATTTCAATTTAATTAGATTTAGTTTTTATGAAAAATTCAGAAAACAATATTTCTGTCATTCATTTGTTTAATAAGTATTTATTAGGCATTTAAATTGTGTAAAGTTGAAAGAAATGAGCAATCATTTTCAATTGATTATGAGTGAAATGTAGTTATGACATATCAATATAATGTTAATATTGTGGATAAATTTCCTACATCTTTGTACCTTGAGATCCTTTCAAAAATGCGCTTACATTTGCACATGTTTCATTTATTATACAATGTATTCTGATACCTTGGCCCAGTAACACTCATTTAATTCCTACATGAGGAAAAAATAACCTGAGATGAAAAATCACTGAACATTTGGTTTCTATGAAGAAACAGAATGGTCCTGGTGGGAACTAAAGTGTCTTTCACTGATACCTTAATGAAGAGTGAGATAATGTTATGCAACCAGTTAGCTTCCTAGTGGGATTTTTAGGATGCCTAAGTCAAGAGATATCTTGAGTAATAGGCAAGTTTGGTCTTGGAGTACAAAATAAAGCAGAGGAAAGGCTAACAGAGTTTTGAAGAGAACACACTGCTCACAGAAAACACCCTCTTCCAACAACACAAGAAATGACTCTACACATAGATATCACCAGATGGTCAATACAGAAATCAGATAGATTATATTCTTTGCAGCCAAAGATGGAGAAGCTCTATACAGTCAGCAAAAACAAGACCAGGAGCTGACTGTGGCTCAGATCATGAAGTGCTCATTGCAAAATTCAGACTTAAATTGAAGAAAGTAGGGAAAACTACTAGACCATTCAGGAGTGAAAGTGAAAGTCATTCAGCTGTGTCCGACTCTTTGTGACCCCATCAGAATACTGCAGTGGATTGCCTTTCCCTTTTCCAGGGCATCTTCCCAACCCAGGGACTGAACCCAGGTCTTCCGCATTGCAGAGGAATTCTTTACCAACTGAGCCAGAAGGGACGCCCAAGAATAATGGAGTGGGAATGGAGAATCCTATCCCTTCTCCAGCAGATGTTCCTGACTCAGGAATCAAATCAGAGTCTCTTGCATTGCAGGCGAATTCTTTACCAACTAAGCCATCAGGGAAGCCCAACCATTCAGGTATGGCCTAAATCAAATCCCTTACATTTACACAGTGGAAACGACAAACAGATTCAAGGGATTAGATCTGATAGTGTGCCTGAAGAACTATGGACAGAGGTTCGTGACATTGTACAGGAGGCAGTAATCAAGACCATCACCAAAAAAAAGAAATGCAAAAAGGCAAAATAGTCTGACGATGCCTTACAAATAGTGGAGATAAAAGAGAAGCAAAAGGCTAAGGATAAAAGGAAACATATACCCACCTGAATGCAGAGTTCCTAAGAATAGCATGGAGAGATAAGAAAACCTTCCTCAGTGATCAGTGCAAAGAAATAGAGGAAAAGAATAGAATGGGAAAGACTAGAGATCTCTTCAAGAAAATTAGAGATACCAAGGGAATATTACATGCAAAGTTGGGCACAATAAAGGACAGAAATTGTATGGACCTAATAGAAGCAAAAGAAATTAAGAAAATGTGGCAAGAATACACAGAAGAACTATACAAAAAAAGATCTTCATGAACCAGATGACCAGGATCAAGTGGGCCTTAGAAAGCATCACTACGGACCAAGCTAGTGGAGGTGATGGAATTCCAGTTGAGCTATTTCAAATCCTAAAAGATGATGCTGTGCAAGTGCTGCACTCAATATGCCAGCAAATCTGCAAAAAACACACCAGGGGCCACAGGACTGGAAAAAGTAATTTTTCTTTCCAATCCCAAAGAAAGGCAATGCCAAAGAATGTTCAAACTACCACACAATTGTACACATCTCACACATTAGCAAAGTAATGCTCAAAATTCTCCTAGCCAGGCTTCAATAGTACTTAAACAGAGACCTTTCAGGTGTTCAAGCTGGATTTAGAAAAAACAGAGGAACCAGAAATCAAATTGCCAACATTTGTTGGATCATCGAACAAGCAAGAAAGTTCCAGAAAAACATCTAATTCTGCATCATCGACTACACTAAAGCCTTTGACTATGTAGATCACAATAAACTGTGGAATATTCTTCAAGAGATCAGTAGACCACCTGGCCTACCTCCTGAGAAATCTATATGCAGGTCAAGAAAGAACAGAATCAGACATGAAACAATGGCTGGTTCAAAATTGAGGAAGGAGTACGTCAAGGCTGTGTATTGTCACCCTGTTTAGTTAACTTCTATGCAGAGTACATCACATGAAATTGTGGGCTGTATTAAGCATAAGCTGAAATCAAGATTTCTGGGAGAAATATCAATAACCTCAGGTATGCAGATAACACCACCCTTAAGGCAGCAATAGAAGAGGAACTGAAGAGCCTGTTGTTGAAATTGCAAGAAGAGAATGAAAAAGCTGGCTTAAAACTCAGTATTAAAAAAAAAAGAAGATCATGGCATCTGGTCCCATCACTTCATGGTAAATAGATAGAGAAACAATGGAAACATTGAGTTTATTTTCTTTGGCTCCAAAATCACTGAAGATGTTGACTGCAGCCATGAAATTAAAAGATGCTTGCTCCTTGGAAGAAAATCTGTGACCAAACTAGACACCATATTAAAAAGTAGAGACATTACTTTGCTGACAAAGGTCCGTTTGGTCAAAGCTATCATTTTTCCAGTAGTCATGTATGGATGTGAGAGTGGGACTCTAAAGAAAGCCAAGCACCAAAGAATTGATGCTTTTGAACTGTGGTGTTGGTGAAGACCCTTGAGAGTCCCATGGACTGCAAAGAGACCAAACCAATCATTTCTGAAGGAAATCAGTCCTAAATATTCATTGGAAGGACTGATGCTGAAGCTGAAATTCTTTGGCCATCTTAGCCGAAGAACTGACTCATTGGAAAAGACCCTGGTGTGGGGAAATATTGAAGGAGGGAGGAGAAGGGAATGACAGAGGATGAGATGGTTGAATGGCATTACTGACTTGATGGACATGAGTGTGAGCAAACTCAGGGAGTTGGTGATGGACAGGGAGGCCTGGCGTGCTGCAGTCCATGGGGTCGCAAAGAGTCGGACATGACTGAGAGACTGAACTGATCTGAACTGTACAGACCCATTCAAGATGCTGTACATTTCTCAGTTTATTTATCTACTATGTGAAAAGATTGAAGTGAATTTGTTAATTATATTCTCTGTGGGTTCTAAACCTCTCTACTTGGTAAAAAGGATTAGAAACCTGAGCCACTAGAATAATGCTGAACCATACATTGTGGGTGTACAAGTAGAGGTGTCTCCTGAGAGAGTGTACTGATCAATATGTACAAGTAGTTAAAATCCCTTTTAAAGCAGTATTTACAAACATAGGACTTCTCTGGTGGCTCAGATGGTAAAGCATCTGCCTACAATGTGGGAGACCCAGGTTCAATCCCTGGGTCAGGAAGATCCCCTGGAGAAAGAAATGGCAACCCATTCCAGTATTCTTGCCTGGAAAATCCCATGGACAGAAGAGCCTAGTAGGCTATAGTCCATGGGGTCACAAAGAGTCAGACACTACTGGGTGACTTTCTTTCTTTTTCTTACAGACATAACTCAATAAATTCATTTTTTTAAAGTCTCATTCCCACATTTCATAAAGTTTCATAAAATCTTATGATTTTAGAGTTGTTAGCTTGAATTATACAACTAATAGCTTCTGAGTTTATTCAATTCAATTCAGTTCAGTTCAGTCCCTCAGCCGTGTCTGACTCTTTGTGAACCAATGAATTGCAGCCCGCCAGGCCTCCCTGTCCATCACCAACTCCCGGATTTCACTCAAACTCACGTCCATCGAGTCAGTGATGCCATCCAGCCATCTCATCCTCCCTCGTCCCCTTCTCCGCCTGCCCCCAATCCCTCCCAGCATCAGAGTCTTTTCCAATGAGTCAACTCTTCACATGAGGTGGCCAAAGTACTGGAGTGTCAGCTTTAGCATCAGTCCTTCCAAAGAAATCCCAGGGCTGATCTTCAGAATGGCCTGGTTGGATCTCCTTGCAGTCCAAGGGACTCTCAAGAGTCTGAGTTTATTAACTTATAAGAAACATAACCTAAAACCCAATATATAATTCTGGGCTATGGTGACCCAGTCGAGGTCTTTTAACTTCCTATCTAACATGAAAGACTGGACAGCCTTCCTAGTTAGAACTTTCACACTTTATTGTCTTGTTGCTATCCTCAAACTGCAACATTTGGTATAAACTGGGTGAAAGATGCTAATTATCTTAAGGCAGGGCTGTGATTTGCTGAAGTCCAGGCCTTTCAGTCTTGAAAAAAAAAGTATGCCTTACAGTGGAATATAATTCATCCTTTAAAAAGGAGGAAATCCTGCAATTTGTGAAAACATGGATGAACCTGGAGGGTATTATGTTAACTGAAGTAATGCAGTCTCAGAGGCACAAATACTACATTCCACTTACATGAGCTATCTAACATTGTCAAACTCATAGAAATGAGAATAGAATGATGGTTTCTAAGGACTCAGGGAAGGGGGAAATGGGGTGTTCAACAAATATGAATATTCAATTATGCAAGATGAATAAGTTCTAGAGATATGCTGTACAACATAACACCTACAGTTAATAGTACTACATTGTGTACTTAGAATTATGTTGTCAGTAGATACCATGTTAAGTTTCCTTATCACAAAACAAAATGAAACAAGATAGAAAAAACCCAGAGATACAAGGAAACTTTGGGAGGTGATGGACATGTCTATCACCTTAATTGTGGTGATGATTTCACAGGTGGTGTACACATATGTTCAAACTAATCAAATTTGTATGCATTAAATATATATAAACTAATATATTGAATACACATTATATTGCATGCAACATTAGGTATATGTGACAATGTATGCATTAAATATGTACAACAATATATAAGTATATATTAATATAAATTATTTACATTAAATGTGTATAATTATATACCTCAGTAAAGCAGTTTTAAAAACAATAACAAAGAATGGTTGATATTCACATAGGAGCAATAGCATGAAGCTTTTAACACTTCTCCAGCTGAAGGGCAAGAGTTGGAAAAGGTATTACCAAAATTTGTGAGAACTAGCACTTTGGAAGTGGGCCTGCCCAATGGCAGAACTAGTTATCTAAGGGATTCAGAAATTGCCCAAGATGTGGCTCTGGAGCATATAAGAAATGGAGGGGATATCCACCAACCCTTTTTCTCCTAACTTATGTCTAGTTAATGTTCCTCTCTGGCTGAACTTGAAATGAAGCTAAGAGAGCCTTGGGAGATGGAGTGAAAGTGGTATGAAAGTGAAAGTGAAGTCGTTCAGTTGTGTCCAACTCTTTGCGACCCCATGGAATATAGCCTACCAG
The DNA here is from genome assembly GCF_027580195.1 of Bos mutus. NCBI lineage: Eukaryota > Metazoa > Chordata > Mammalia > Artiodactyla > Bovidae > Bos > Bos mutus. The sequence continues at coordinate 97,096,858 of NC_091646.1, forward strand.
CCTCCTCTGTCCATGGGATTTTCCAGGCAAGAGTATTGGGTTGGCCAAAAAGTTCGTTTGAGTTTTTCTGTAACATGTTATGGAAAAAACCTGAATGAACTTTTTGGCCAACCCAATACAACTTTCCAAGGCACAGAATGACTAGAGAAGAGCAGAAAACGAAGCAGAGTGTGTGACTAGAAGAGTGACTAGCTTAGCCTGTGTGTTTGTCTTGCCATCCAGTGGTCATGAATACCTTGATTCTAGTACTCATCTGTGCCAAATATCCACTTAAGAGACCATAAATAAGTAACCCTTTGTGTTTCCCTGCATTACACAAAAGGGATTTTTTCAGGATACTTTTGTTCTTGTTTTTTATTTTGTTTTTCCTTCTTGAAGTCCCACATTCTTACTGAATTGGCTATCTACCCTCTGAGTCAATTGTGTTGGTGGTTTTATTTTAAAGAGTTATTGAGTGAAGAAAATTTTCACATTAAATCTGAAAAATGGCATTATAATAAGACTATCTTGAGGGTACATCTCAGTCCTTTCTGAATCCTTCTGATTCTGTTCATGTTTGTACTTTGTAAATTAATCTCATGTTGAAATGAAGCCTGAGGCCTTGCCTTACTGATTCCTACTGGTCAATAAGATAAATTTGCTAATTCATCAGGGTTCGCTCTATGATCAGATTTGATTTTATTCTTATGTACCTTAATTGTGAAGTGTTATTTATGACTTACTCTGTCATCATCCATCAAGAGGTTTACTGAAAAGAAATATAAATCTTATCTACTAAGGCAGAAAATTGGGTTAGATTTTACTTTCCTTCAGATCATATCAGTCGCTCAGTTGTGTCCGACTCTTTGTGACCCCATGAATCACAGCATGCCAGGCCTCCCTGTCCATCACCAACTCCCGGAGTTCACTCAGACTCATGTCCATCGAGTCAGTGATGCCATTCAGCCATCTCATCCTCTGTTGTCCCCTTCTCCTCTTGCCCCCAATCCCTACCAGCATCAGAGTCTTTTCCAATGAGTCAACTCTTTGCATGAGGTGGCCAAAGTACTGGAGTTTCAGCTTCAGGATCATTCCTTCCAAAGAAATCCCAGGGCTGATCTCCTTCAGAATGGCCTGGTTGGATCTCCTTGCAGTCCAAGGGACTCTCAAGAGTCTTCTCCAACACCACAGTTCAAAAGCATCAATTCTTCAGCGCTCAGCCTTCTTCACAGTCCAACTCTCACATCCATACATGACCACAGGAAAAACCATAGCCTTGACTAGACGGACCTTTGTTGGCAAAGTAATGTCTCTGCTTTTGAATATGCTATCTAGGTTGGTCATAACTTTCCTTCCAAGAAGTAAGTGTCTTTTAATTTCACAGCTGCAGTCACCATCTGCAGTGATATTGGAGCCCAGAAAAATAAAGTCTGACACTGTCTCCCCATCTATTTCCCATGAAGTGATGGGACCGGATGCCATGATCTTCGTTTTCTGAATGTTGAGCTTTAAGCCAACTTTTTCACTCTCCACTTTCACCTTCATCAAGAGGCTTTTCAGTTCCTCTTCACTTTCTGCCATAAGGGTGGTGTCATCTGCTGTGCCAATTCTCTTTTCATGAAAAACTAGATATAAAGCAAAAACTTGAGTCATAATTGAGTTCATAGCGTAATCAAAATAGCATGGAGCTGACATCTGTATTCATAGATCAGATTCAACAATTGGTGTGATTATGAAAGAAATATTTTACTTTTCTATATCTCAGATGCCATATCAATAAAATATGAGAACTGAAGTGCTTTATATTTAATATGACATTCAGCTCCTAATATTCTTAATCAGGAAGTAAATTGAGGGTTACTGAAGGCTTTTTCTTCCAGTTAATATCCTATAATATGAACAATGAAAAAACAAAGAAGTTGGCACTGCATTATAAAATGATTTTTATTTCCACATAAAAATCTGTTTTTGACTCATTCTGTTGAAACATTGTTCTCTTACCTGATTTGAAAAAAAAAATGCAGAAAACATACTGAGCAATAGGAAACATTGAACCTGTGATGTTTCCTTTTCCTGGATTGAGAAGTGGTTTCTTAAAACTTGTTTGTGCTCCCAGGTCAGCAGAACCAGCCAATTCATTACCTCTTTCAGCTAAGCATCAATACTTCATTTCAGTGACTATGATGATCATAATATCTTAAGTTTGACTCATGCCCTTTTTGTAAATTATGGTGTAAATATCCACCAGGAGTTCAAAAATGATGAAAAGAAACTCTTTGTGCCACTTGACATCAAAAGATCTTGAAAGCAGATGAAGTAGTACGGTCAGGAAAAAATGGCAATAAGAAAGGGAAAAGAATGGAGAATGAGACATGAGGGACCCTAAAGAAAGCAGTTGGAGTCCTCCTTTTTCAAATAACTTGATATGAAAGAAAAGAAAGTCTTAGCTCATTATATTTTCTTCCATTTTCTTGTTTTTCCCATTTTCCTGATTACTTGAAACTGTTTAAGTTTGTATTAAAAATTAAAATATTTCTTTTAGTAAATATTGGTCATCAAAAGTATCTTATTTGGTCATTAGGTGTTTTTTGCATTTCAAAAACAAACATAACTCACAACCAGACATGGATATTTGAAACTGACTCTAATACACTGTCAGATAATTTAGTCTGAAAGGTGATTTTAAATTCACTTTTGCTTTCTTCAGCTTCTCATTTCCATTAAGAAACTTCCAAAGGGCTTTGGGGTATGTCTCCCTAGAATCTATTCATTCTTGCAAAAAATTTAAATTTATTTCTTTATATTCTTGGAGAGTTTATTATTAGAACCAAGCTCTCCCATGGGGTTGGAGAGTAACACATTATTTATAATGAAAGGGCTAGGACTGGTAGCCATTTCTTATCACATTAAGTTGATAATTCTCAAACTCCATGGGCTTTTCTTTTCTCAATCACTCCCTGGAGGGATGAATGAGAGATTAAGCAATATCAGAAGATCTTGGAGTCTACTTTGCCAAGGAAGCAGTAGAATAACATGAGGAATGGGAAAGGGGAGAAAAGAAGAATTAAGTAATCTTAATTTTACCCTTTCTTTTTAAACTGAATAATGTGTTTTGTATTCTAAGGCAGATAGTCAACTGCAACTCTAACTTCCTGGAAGGCAAGGGGTCCTTTTTATCAGTTTGTATAGATAGATTCATCTATCTATATAGATTTCTCCATAACTTTATGGCAAATAAATGGGGAAACAATGGAAACAGTGAAAGACTGTATTTTTGGGGGGTCCAAAATCACTGCAGATGGTGACTGCATCCATGCAATTAAAAGACTCTTGCTCCTTGGAAGAAAAGCTTTGACCAACCTAGACAGCATATTAAAAGCAGAGACATTGCCAACAAAGGTCCGTCTAGTCAAGGCTATGGTTTTTCCAGTAGTCATGTATGGATGTGAGAGTTGGACTATAAAGAAAGCTGAGTGCTGATGAATTGATGCTTTTGAACTGTGGTGTTGGAGAAGACTCTTGAGAGTCCCTTGGACTGCAAGGAGATCCAACCAGTCCATCCTAAAGGAAATCAGTCCTGAATATTCATTGGAAGGATTGATGCTGAAGCTGAAACTCCAATACTTTGGCCACCTGACGTGAAGAGCTGAGTCTGAAAAGACCCTGATGCTGGGAAAGATTGAAGGCAGAAGAAGAAGTGGACGACAGAGGACGGGATGGTTGGATGGCATCACCAACTCGATGGACATGAGTTTGAGTAAGCTCTGGGAGTTGGTGATGGGAAGCCTGATGTGCTGCAGTCCATGGGGTCGCAAAGAGTTGGACACGACTGAGCGACTGAACTGAACTAAATTGATAGATAATATGTCATAGAGGGTAATGTGAATAGGAAGTCTCTGGATGTTTTATGATGATAAATAATGGAAGCATGCTAGTCATATGTTCCCAGACGTTTCATATTCTAACTAAATTTTAAAACAAATATGAGTGATATAAAGAGTTTCTCTGATTTATAAAAGCCATATTTTGCACCTAATATGATGTTTGAACTACTGGTTAATATATATTTCTTAGATTATTAACCATGTATGTTGTTGAGCTCTACAAGAAGACAGGCACTCTAGACCTTTATAACCATGTTATTCAAACTTTTATGCTCTTAAAAATCATCCAGCAGACTTTTTGTTCTATTTTTTTATTAGAAAAGTTTTTGTTTCTTGTGACAAGAGCTTTGAAGATTTAATCTCTTAGCAATTTTTAAATATACAGCATTATTAACCACTGTCATCATACTGAATATTACATACCCATGGCTTATTTATTTTTTAAGTGCAGATTTGTACCTTTTGACCCTCTCCACTCATTTCACCCACCTCCACCACTGTATTTTTTTTTTTAGATTCCATGTATATGTGAGATCATTCAGTATTTGTTTTACTCTGTTTGACTTATTTCACTTAGCATAATATTCTTATGGTCTATTTTGTCACAAGTGGCAGGATTTCATTCTTTTTTATGGTTGAATAATATTTCATTGTGTATGTTGTGGGGAAGCAAAAGTTGCCACCCCCAAATGTGTCTCTTTAGCATGAGGATTAATTAAGGCTTATTATTTTTAAGAAACAGAACACTCAGGAAATATTTTTAAACCACCCCTCCCCACCCAGACCCTGCCCCAAGGTCCTGTTTTCAGAATAGAGCTATCACCAGAGATATTTTTAAAGTACATGGGCTAGGTGTGGTGGGGGAGACTCAGCAGGGCCTAGATTTAAGAGTCCACTCTGTGTCCCATTATCTTTGCATGGCCCAGCAAATATTTGTTTAGGAAATATTTGGTAGATATTTGTTTATCAAACATTTGCTTTTCCATCTCCATGTCTATTGCCTTTCTCCTCTTTGAAGTCCCAAACCACTATCCCCAATATCCTTTTTTGTCTTTAGCTGAAGATTGTATTTAAGGTGAGGGCTTTGGCCATTTTGTTTTCCTGGGTCTCTCTCATGTTTACCTGTTATTAAACTTTCGTTTGATTTTCTCCTGTTAATTTGTCTCATTTCAATTGAATTTTTAGGCAACCCAGAAGAACCTAGAGATGTAGAGGAAAATTTCTTCCTCCTCAACAATATATTCCACAATTTATCCATTCATCCATCAAAGAACACAGGTTGTTTCCATACCTTGGCTATTTTGTAAATAATACTGCAATGTACGTGGGGGTACATATACCTTTTTGAGGTAATGTTCTGTTTTCTTCAGATAAACAGCTGAAAGTGGAATGTTGGATCATATGTTAGTTCTATTACTTTTTTGAGGAACTTCCATACTGTTTTCCATAGTGGCTGTGGCAATTTATATTCCCACCAGCAGTGTAGGAAGGTTACCTTTTCTCCACTTCCTCACCAACATTTACTGCTTGTTTTCTTTTTGAGGATAGCCATACTGACAGGCGGAGAAAGCAATGGCAACCCACTCCAGTGTTCTTGCCTGGAGAATCCCAGGGATGGCGGAGCCTGGTGGGCTGCCATCTATGGGGTTGCACAGAGTCGGACACGACTGAAGCGACTTAGCAGCAGCAGCAGCAGCAGCAGACTGACAGGTGTGAGGTTATATCTCATTGAGGTTTTGATTTGTATTTCCCTGATGATTAGTAATGCTGAGCATTTTTTCACGTGCCTATCTGTATGTCTTCTTTGGAAAAATGTCTGTTTGTTCCCCCTTCCCATTTTTAAATTGGATATTTTGGTTTTTTCGCTATTGAGTAGTATCAGGAGACTTAAAAATGCAGATTCTTATTCAGTCAGTTTTGAGTGGGGCCAGATACCCTGTATATCTTACATGTTCCCAGGTGAGACTGATAAAGCTGTACCTACAAACATACTTTGAGAAATAAAAGGTGATTGTTTAGGGTTTGGACTCAGGCAGGTCAGTATTTGTGTCAAGGTTTACCTATCTGTAGACATTGCCTTTTGACAAATTTAAGGTTTTAAGTTTCAGTTTCCTAATCTGTAAAACTGAAATAAATATACCTCATTAGACAGGCAATTTTGTGGCTATGAAATAAAATCTTATTAATATCATTAGCACTAAATGAAATACTTGGAAAATGGATATATAGTCTTATTGTATGACTGCTTTTATTTTTAGATAAAGGATTTTATATTTAATATGGCTATTTTTATTTGGCCAAATGATGGCTACCTTTATTTTTAGTAAAGGATATTATATTTAATATAACTTTCTGTATACATCTTAGGATGCTAGATAGTATGAGGAGTTAATTTTTTTTGTCTGACAGGATTTCAGACTTTATAATGTATTCATTTTTATTCTATTATCTAAAGCAAAGAAGATAGAACTGCTAGAAAGCATAGAAATTCCACACAAAATAGATGAGTGCCCTTGAAGCACTCAGCTCACAGAAAATGGTTTGCTTTCATCCTATCAAATGACATTAAGCTTGTCAGATCAAAACAAGTACAGGGACATAGCAAAGATGAAAAAAAATGCTGATGCTAAGAAGGTACAATTTGGGCTTTTTTTTTTTTTTTAAAGAACAACAGTACAAAAACCTACAGGCTTAATTGTGAATGAAATAATCTTATGTCACAGGATGGAAAATTAGAAGAGTGTTCATTATTTCCCAAAACAACATACCTTGACAGCTGCATTATCTCCCCCACTTTTTTTATGTTTGTTTGTTTGCTTTTCAAACTTTTCAAATCTCATAGCTCCCTCTTGTGTTTATAGAGGGACTACCTTTTCTCATCAGCCTGTGCTGTTATATCCTCATCAGGTCCACAGACTGAAACAGAGGGAACTTCATTGTATGAATTTCCCAGTAAACAAGTTGAAATTAAAATATTTTATAGTCCCTGGAAAGTGGCAGGAGAGCACTGTGAAGGAATTTATGGAGTACAGTGCTAGTATTTATTTAAAAGAAGGTGTGCATTTATCCATTTCTTTCTATTTCTTTTTAAATCTGGTGTTTTCAGTTATAAAGTTGTCTCAAGTAATATGACTTTCATTAAACTATGTGGACGTTACTGACATAGAATCTTCAGTCTACATTTCTAAAATTAATTCACCACGCATTTCTCAGTGGTTATGTGCAATTTATAAAGCAAAATATCATGGGGTTGAGTGGGAAGACAAAGACCCAATTTCTCTAAGGCTCGTACTCCTGGATGGGATGGATATGCCATGGAATGCATACATTACCTTAGCTATGGTTTTGACCGTGCTTCTAGCTACCCATATGATCTCTGGGCATGGTACTTATTTTCAGGCAGAAAATTACAGTCATCTCACTTATGAAATGAGGGGAATAGACTGGGCCACTGGTTCCTGAATTTGAATGGTTATGAACTCATCTGGATAATTATTAAAAGTATAGATGCCCAGGCTCTGAAGATTCTGATTAAGTAGGTTTGAAGCAGCATTCAGGAATCTATATTTTCAATAAGCATCCTCCCCGGTGATTCTTTTCTTCAAGCAAGTTATGGATATGAGGAGATATATATATATCTTTTTTCTAAGTTTATTCTATCTAGAATATTCTATGATTTTACGGTTTCAAAAATAACTACAATTCAATGAGGTGTATAGTATCTAATGAATTATCAACACATGCTATTGGAATTCATTAAAGAAAAGTAGTATTCTATCTTGAATGGTAAGGAAAGTGTGTAAACTTTAAAATAAATGTGATTTGAATATATAGGAAAAGAAGAGTATAGTATAGAGTATATATGGAGGTACAGAATGAGAAAGATATAGAGTAATAAAACTAAATGTAAAAGTAACTTTGGAAATACCTCCTCTATTTCTTTAGAGCATATGACTTATTTAATGGACTAGTACAAGGTAAGGCTGAAAAGGTAATTAGTTTATATCAAGAGGCTTGAGTCTGTCAAAGAACTATATTAGAGCTATAACTATATATTTATACATCAGCTTATTATATGTGTATATCAGCTATCCTATATCAGCTCATTTTATTTTATCTAAAAATGTAACTAATTAGAAGTTGTTGACTAGCAAAATTTAAGATATATTTTTTATGTTAAATGGAGAACATATTAGGAAATAGGAGACATGAATATAGAGAGGGATACCAGCCCATGGTGGCTCAGACAGTAAAGAATCTGCCTGCAATGCAGAAGACCCGGGTTCAATCCCTGGGTCAGGAAGATCCCCCAGAGAAGGGAATGGCAGCACACTCCAGTATTCTGGCCTGGAAAATTCCATGGACAGAGGAACTGTAGACAGGTGGGCTACAGTCCATGGACTCACAGTCAGACATGACTGAGTGACTAACACTTTTCACCACTAAAAAGTTTTTTGATGGTTAAAGTAAGAAATGTGTTATTAACATGTGTATTGAAATTAGAGAACATGATTGTGATCAAGGGAGAGTAGACAAGTTTGGTAGTGAGGAGGAGTTACCTGAGTAAAGTGTGACCTATGTAGAATATGTCCTTTCCCTCTTAAAATTTCAGGAGATAGTAATTCTATTTTATACACTTTTGAATTATATATCCCTTCAAAATTTTAAAGTATTTTTGCCATCATATTTCTAATGTCCTCTTACATTTCTTTCTTTGATTATCATAGTATTGATGATGTTGTACCATCCTATCAACACCCTTTTATTACTGGAAGGGGGATCCCTTCCAGGGCCCGAGAAGGCTCTTGTCTAACACTCAGAAATGATTTGTCCCAGGAGACACATGTGTTGACAAAGCAAAAGACTTTATTAGAAATGAGTGCTTGAGTGGAGAGCAGCAGGGTAAAGAATCAGGAGAACTGCTCTGCCATGTGGCTTGCAGTCTCAGCTTTTATGGTAATGGGGTTAACTTCCCCACATTGTCTCTGCCTAATCATCTTGCTTGTGCCCATATCTGGTCCGATCTAGGGTACTTCCTGGTGGCACACATCTCTGTCAAGATGGAGTCTAGGGTGAGGGTTTCTGGGAAGTTGGGAGGACATATTATGGGCTGACCTCTCCTCCCTCCTTTTGGCTCCTCCTGAGTTATTCCAGTTGGCCGCAGCTTGTCAGTTCTATGTTCCTTATTGGGATCTCCTGTTGTGAGATCACTCATGCAAGCGATTGTTATCATGCCTGGCCAGGTTGTGCAGTTTTGGTCAATGGTTCGCTGACACTTTTATCTAGTTTTTCATGGACTGGGAATCTTTAGGAGAAGGCCTGCTTTTAAAAGACTGCCAAATAACCCCAAGATGTGCCATTTCTCCTTCTTTCCCAACTAAGTCAATAATATCTATGTCTTAAGTAGTATTAATAAAAGTCTTCTGCAGACAGTTTTTATCCCTCCTCTCCAATCTTGCTGTGACTAGAAAGTCTTTCTCTTGTGTCTGCTTTCTCCCGCATAGCTTGGCCTATTATATCTTTTAGGAAGTGCTTTGATGTATAGACTACAATCATTATCAGTGTGTGCATGCTTGGTTGAGTTCGATTCTTTGCGATCCCATGGACTGTAGCCCTCCAGGCTTCTCTGTCCATGGGGTTTCCCAGGAAAGAATACTGGAGCAGGTTGCCATTTCCTTCTGCAGGGGATCTTCCTGATCCAGGGATGGAACCCGAGTCTCTTGCATCTCCTGCATCAGCAGGCAGATTCTTTAACACTGCGCCCCTCAGAAGCCCTTACAATCACTGTCAGCCATTCCCATAATTCTTGGCTTTTATTTCAGCCTTGAAAGGTCTCTGGCAGGCATGAATAGGAGGACCATTTGTGACGTGTTGTTAAGTATCATGAGGCATGAATCACTTTGAGCATAGCAATCTCAAAACATCAGCAATGAAAGAAGGCTAAAGGAACCAATGGTATATTCATTCTGGGATATTCTTTATTATGGGTGATATCTACTTGCTCTGCCTGTTACAGGTTTTGGGGTTTTGTGAAATGTGTGGGATCCACTTACTAATTTTGCATCTTAGTTTATGAGATGAATTTGAAGTCAAAATTTTCTTGTTATATGTATTAATTTCCAAGGGCAGCTGTCACAAATTATCACAAATTTGGTGACTTGACAAATTTGGTGACAAAAATACTACTTTTTGTCTCTCACAACTCAAAAGATCAGAAGTTCAAAATCAAGTTGTTGGCAGGTTTGGTTCTTTACGGAAGCTCTGAGAAATTATTCTATGACACTCTCTTAGCTTCTCGTGACTGCCTGAAATACTGGTGTCCCTTGGTTTGTGAAAGCAAATGTTTTCGAACATCACCCTACATCTTCAGGTGTCTCTCCTTTCTGTGTCTCCTTTTTGCTATCTCTATTTTATCTGATCAGTCATTGAATTTAGTTATTGTTTTTGTTGTTCAGTCCATAAGTCATGTTGGACTCTTTGAGACCCCAAGGACTGCAGCATGCCAGGCTCCTCTGTCTTCCACTGTCTCCCAGAGTTTGCTCAAATTTATGTCCATTGAGTTGATGATGCTATCTAATCATCTCATCTTCTGCCACACTCTCCTCCTTTTGCCTTCAATCTTTCCCAGTATCAGAGTCTTTTCCAATGAGTCGGCTTTTCATATCAGGTGGTCAAAGTATTGGAGCTTCAGCTTCAGCAACAATCCTTGCAATGAACATTCAGGATTGATTTCCTTTAGGATTGACTTGTTTGATCTCCTTGCTGTCCAAGGGACTCTCAAGAGTCTTGTCTAGCACCACAGATCGAAATCATCAATTCTTCACTGCTAAGCCTTCTTTATGGTCCAATTCTCACATCCATACGTGACTACTGGAAAAACCATAGCTCGGAGAAGATGGACTTTTGTAGGACAAGTGATGTCTCTGCTTTTGAATACGCCATCTAGGGTTTGTCATAGCTTTCCTTGTAAGGAGCAAGTGTCTTTTAATTTCATGCTGCAGTCACCATCTGCAGTGATTTTGGAGCCCAAGAAAAAAATCTGTCACTGCTTCCACTTTCCCCCCTTCTATTTACCAAATGCCATGATATTAGTGTTTCTTTTTTCTTTTTAAATTTTCTTTTATTTTTAAACTTTACATAATTGTACTAGTTTTGCCAAATATCAAAATGAATCCGCCACAGGTATACATGTGCTCCCCATCCTGAACCCTCCTCCCACCTCCCTCCTCATACCATCCCTCTGGGTCGTCCCAGTGCACTAGCCCCAAGCATCCAGTATCGTGCATCGAACGTGGACTGGCATCTCGTTTCATACATGATATTTTACATGTTTCAATGCCATTCTCCCAAATCTTCCCACCCTCTCCCTCTCCCATAGGGTCCATAAGACTGTTCTATACATCAGTGTCTCTTTTGCTGTCTTGTACACAGGGTTATTGTTACCATCTTTCTAAATTCCATATATATGCGTTATTATACTGTATTGGTGTTTTTCCTTCTGGCTTACTTCACTCTGTATAATAGGCTCCAGTTTCATCCACCTCATTAGAACTGATTCAAATGAATTCTTTTTAATGGCTGAGTAATACTCCATTATGTATATGTACCACAGCTTTCTTATCCATTCATCTGCTGATGGACATCTAGGTTGCTTCCATGTCCTGGCTATTATAAACAGTGCTGCGATGAACATTGGGGTACACGTGTCTCTTTCCCTTCTGGTTTCCTCAGTGTGTATGCCCAGCAGTGGGATTGCTGGATCATAAGGCAGTTCTATTTCCAGTTTTTTAAGGAATCTCCACACTGTTCTCCATAGTGGCTGTACTAGTTTGCATTCCCACCAACAGTGTAAGAGGGTTCCCTTTTCTCCACACCCTCTCCAGCATTTATTATTTGTAGACTTTTGGATCACAGCCATTCTGACTGGTGTGAAATGGTACCTCATAGTGGTTTTGATTTGCATTTCTCTGATAATGAGTAATGTTGAGCATCTTTTGATGTGTTTGTTAGCCATCTGTATGCCTTCCTTGGAGAAATGTCTATTTAGTTCTTTGGCCCATTTTTTTATTGGGTCATTTATTTTTCTGGAGTTGAGCTGTAGGAGTGGCTTGTATATTTTTGAGATTAGTTGTTTGTCAGTTGCTTCATTTGCTATTATTTTCTCCCATTCTGAAGGCTGTCTTTTCACCTTGCTAATAGTTTCCTTTGATGTGCAGAAGCTTTTAAGGTTAATTAGGTCCCATTTGTTTATTTTTTGCTTTTATTTCCAATATTCTGGGAGGTGGGTCATAGAGGATCCTGCTGTGATGTATGTCAGAGAGTGTTTTGCCTATGTTCTCCTCTAGGAGTTTTATAGTTTCTGGTCTTACGTTTAGATCTTTAATCCATTTTGAGTTTATTTTTGTGTATGGTGTTAGAAAGTGTTCTAGTTTCATTCTTTTACAAGTGGTTGACCAGATTTCCCAGCACCACTTGCTAAAGAGATTGTCTTTTCTCCATTGTATATTCTTGCCTCCTTTGTCAAAGATAAGGTGTCCGTATGTGCGTGGATTTATCTCTGGGCTTTCTATTTTGTTCCATTGATCTATATTTCTGTCTTTGTGCCAGTACCATACTGTCTTGATAACTGTGGCTTTGTAGTAGAGCCTGAAGTCAGGTAGGTTGATTCTTCCAATTCCATTCTTCTTTCTCAAGATCGCTTTGGCTATTCGAGGTTTTTTGTATTTCCATACAAATTGTGAAATTATTTGTTCTAGCTCTGTGAAGAATACTGTTGGTAGCTTGATAGGGATTGCATTGAATCTATAAATTGCTTTGGGTAGTATACTCATTTTCACTATATTGATTCTTCCAATCCATGAACATGGTATATTTCTCCATCTATTAGTGTCCTCTTTGATTTCTTTCACCAGTGTTTTATAGTTTTCTATATATAGGTCTTTAGTTTCTTTAGGTAGATATATTCCTAAGTATTTTATTCTTTCCGTTGCAAAGGTGAATGGAATTGTTTCCTTAATTTCTCTTTCTGTTTTCTCATTATTAGTGTATAGGAATGCAAGGGATTTCTGTGTGTTGATTTTATATCCTGAAACTTTACTATAATTATTGATTAGTTCTAGTAATTTTCTGGTGGAGTCTTTAGGGTTTGCAATGTAGAGGATCATGTCGTCTGCAAATAGTGAGAGTTTTACTTTTTCTTTTCCAATTTGGATTCCTTTTATTTCTTTTTCTGCTCTGATTGCTGTGGCCAAAACTTCCAAAACTATGTTGAATAGTAATGGTGAAAGTGGGCACCCTTGTCTTGTTCCTGACTTTAGAGGAAACGCTTTCAATTTTTCCCCATTGAGGATAATGTTTTCTGTGGGTTTGTCATATATAGCTTTTATTATGTTGAGGTATGTTCCTTCTATTCCTGCTTTCTGGAGAGTTTTTATCATAAATGTGTGTTGAATTTTGTCAAAGGCTTTCTCTGCATCTATTGAGATAATCATATGGTTTTTATTTTTCAGTTTGTTAATGTGGTGTATTACATTGATTGATTTGCGGATATTGAAGAATCCTTGCATCCCTGGGATAAAGCCCACGTGGTCATGGTGTATGATCTTTTTAATGTGTTGTTGGATTCTGTTTGCTAGAATTTCGTTAAGGATTTTTGCATCTATGTTCATCAGTGATATTGGCCTGTAGTTTTCTTTTTTTGTGGAACATTGTCAGGTTTTGGTATTAGGGTGATGGTGGCCTCATAGAATGAGTTTGGAAGTTTACTTTCCTCTGCAATTTTTTGGAAGAGTTTGAGCAGGATAGGTGTTAGCTCTTCTCTAAATTTTTGGTAGAATTCAGCTGTGAAGCCATCTGGACCTGGGCTTTTGTTTGCTGGAAGATTTTGATTACAGTTTCAATTTCCATGCTTGTGATGGGTCTGTTAAGATTTTCTATTTCTTCCTGGTTGAGTTTTGGAAAGTTGTACTTTTCTAAGAATTTGTCCATTTCTTCCACGTTGTCCATTTTATTGGCATATAATTGTTGATAGTAGTCTCTTACGATCCTTTGTATTTCTGTGTTGTCTGTTGTGATCTCTCCATTTTCGTTTCTAATTGTATTGATTTGATTTTTCTCCCTTTGTTTCTTGATGAGTCTGGCTAATGGTTTGTCAATTTTATTTATCCTTTCAAAGAACCAGCTTTTGGTTTTGTTGATTTTTGCTATGGTCTGTTTTGTTTCTTTTGCATTTATTTCTGCTCTAATTTTTAAGATTTCTTTCCTTCTACTAACCCTGGGGTTCTTCATTTCTTCCTTTTCTAGTTGCTTTAGGTGTAGAGTTAGGTTATTTATTTGACTTTTTTCTTGTTTCTTGAGGTGTGCCTGTATTGCTATGAACTTTCCCCTTAGGACTGCTTTTACTGTGTCCCACAGGTTTTGGGTTGTTGTGTTTTCATTTTCCTTCATTTCTATGCAAATTTTGATTTCTTTTTTGATTTCTTCTGTGATTTGTTGGTTATTCAGCAGTGTGTTGTTCAGCCTCCATATGTTGGAATTTTTAATAATTTTTCTCCTGTAGTTGAGATCTAATCTTACTGCATTGTGGTCAGAAAAGATGCTTGGAATGATTTCTATTTTTTTGAATTTACCAAGGCTAGCTTTATGGCCCAGGATGTGATCTATCCTGGAGAAGGTTCCATGTGCGCTTGAGAAAAAGGTGAAATTCATTGTTTTGGGATGAAATGTCCTATAGATATCAATTAAGTCTAACTGGTCTATTGTATCGTTTAACGTTTGTGTTTCCTTGTTAATTTTCTGTTTAGTTGATCTATCCATAGGTATGAGTGGGGTATTAAAGTCTCCCACTATTATTGTGTTATTGTTAATGTCTCCTTTCATACTTGTTAGCATTTGTCTTACATACTGTGGTGTTCCCGTGTTGGGTGCACATATATTTATAATTGTTATATCTTCTTCTTGGATTGATCCTTTGATCATTATGTAGTGACCATCTTTGTCTCTTTTCACAGCCTTTGTTTTAAAGTCTATTTTATCTGATATGAGTATTGCTACTCCTGCTTTCTTTTGGTCCCTATTTGCATGGAAAATCTTTTTCCAGCCCTTCACTTTCAGTCTGTATGTGTCCCCTGTTTTGAGGTGGGTCTCTTGTAGACAACATATGTAGGGGTCTTGTTTTTGTATCCATTCAGCCAGTCTTTGTCTTTTGGTTGGGGCATTCAACCCACTTACGTTTAAGGTAATTACTGATAAGTATGATCCCGTTGCCATTTACTTTATTGTTTTGTGTTTGAATTTATACTCCGTTTTTGTGTTTCCTGTCTAGAGAATATCCTTTAGTATTTGTTGGAGAGCTGGTTTGGTGGTGCATAATTCTCTCAGCTTCTGCTTGTCTGAAAAGCTTTTGATTTCTCCTTCATACTTGAATGACATCCTTGCTGGGTACAGTAATCTGGGCTGTAGGTTATTTTCTTTCATCATTTTAAGTATGTCTTGCCATTCCCTCCTGGCTTGAAGAGTTTCTATTGAAAGATCAGCTGTTATCCTTATGGGAATTCCCTTGTGTGTTATTTGTTGTTTTTCCCTTGCTGCTTTTAATATTTGTTCTTTGTGTTTGATCTTTGTTAATCTGATTAATATGTGTCTTGGGTGTTTTGCCTTGGGTTTATCCTGTTTGGGACTCTCTGGGTTTCTTGGACTTGGGTGATTATTTCCTTCCCCATTTTAGGGAAGTTTTCAACTATTATCTCCTCAAGTATTTTCTCATGGCCTTTCTTTTTGTCTTCTTCTTCTGGAACCCCTATGATTCGAATGTTGTAGCGTTTAATATTGTCCTGGAGGTCTCTGAGATTGTTCTCATTTCTTTTAATTCGTTTTTCTTTTATCCTCTCTGATTCATTTATTTCTACCATTCTATCTTCTAATTCACTAATCCTATCTTCTGCCTCTGTTATTCTATTTGTTGCCTCCAGAGTGTTTTTAATTTCATTTATTGCATTATTCATTATACATTGACTCTTTTTTATTTCTTCTAGGTCCTTGTTAAACCTTTCTTGCATCTTCTCAATCCTTGTCTCCAGGCTATTTATCTGTGATCCCATTTTAATTTCAAGATTTTGGATCAATTTCACTATCATTATTCAAAATTCTTTATCAGGTAGATTCCCTATCTCTTCCTCTTTTGTTTGGTTTGGTGGGCATTTATCCTGTTCCTTTATCTGCTGGGTATTCCTCTGTCTCTTCATCTTGTTTAAATTGCTGAGTTTAGGGGGTCCTTTCTGTATTCTGGCAGTTTGTGGAGTTTTCTTTATTGTGGCATTTCCTCGCTGTGTGTGGGTTTGTACAGGTGGCTTGTCAAGGTTTCCTGGTTAGGGAAGCTTGTGTCGGTGTTCTGGTGGGTGGAGCTGTATTTCTTCTCTCTGGAGTGCAATGAAATGTCCAGTAATGAGTTATGAGATGTCTATGGTTTTGGGGTGACTTTGGGCAGCCTGTATCTTGAAGCTCAGGGCTGTGTTCCTTTGTTGCTGGAGAATTTGCTTGGTATGTCTTGCCCTGGAACTTGTTGGCCCTTGTGTGGTGCTTGGTTTCAGTGTTGGTATGGAGGCATTTGATGAGCTCCTGTCAATTAATGTTCCTTGGAGTCAGGAGTTCCCTGGAGTCAGGGTTTGGACTTAAGCCTCCTGCTTCCAGTTATCGGTCTTATTTTTACAGTAGTTTCAAAAACTTCTTCTATACAGCACCATTGATAAAACATCTACATTAAAGATGAAAAGTTTCTCTACTGTGAGGGTCACTCAGAGAGGTTCACAGCGTTACATGCAGAAGAGAAGAGGGAGGAGGGAGTTAGAGGTGACCCAAATGAGATGAGGTGGAATCAATAGTGGAGAGAGTGGGGTAGCCAGTAGTCACTTCCTTATGTGCACTCCACAACTGGACCACTCAGAGATGTTCATGGAGTTATACAGAGAAGAGAAGAAGGACGAAGGAGACAGAGATGGCCAGAAGGATAAAAGGGGGGAATGAAAAGGAGGGAGACAGATCCAGCCAGTAATCAGTTCCCTAAGTGTTCTCCACCGTCTGGAACACACAGAAATTCACAGAGTTGGGTAGAGTAGATAGGGGTTAGGTAGGAGATGCAGGCGACCTGGTGGAGAAAAAGGAGAGTTCAAAGGGAGAGAGAGCAGTCAAGCCAGTAATCTCGCTCCCTAGTGAAAAATGGGTCCTGAGGATTGGGTTCTTAAAGGTACAAAATTGGTAACAAGTACATAGAAGTGAAAATTAAAAATCTAGAGTAGAGTTTGGAATTTCAAAAATACGATGTTAAAGAAAAGAAGAAGGAAAAGAAAGAGAGAAAAAATGAGCAAAGAAAAACAAACAAGGTCGTGAAAATTATAAAGAAAATACAGGTACAAAATTGATAACTAATACCAAAAAGCAAAAATTAAAAATCTAAAGTAGAGTTTGGAATTTCAAAAATACAATGTTAAAAAAAAGGAAGAAGAAAAATAAGGAGAGAAAACAAACAAAAACAAACAATGTCAAAAAAATTATAAAGAAAATACAGGTACAAAATTGATATCAAATACAAAAAAGCATACATTAAAAATCTAGAGTAGAGTTTGAAATTTCAGATATATAATGTTATATAAAAGAAGAAGAGAAAGAAACAGAGAAAAAAAATGTCACAAAAATTATAAAAAACTATAGGTACAAAATTGATAACATATACCAAAAAGTTAAAATTAAAAATCTAGAGTAGAGTTTGGAATTTCAAAAATACAATGTTAAAGAAAAGAAGAAAAAAAAAAAAAAAAAAGGTCAAAAAATTATAAAATATATATGTATGAAGTTTGCTGAAGGAGAAAAAATGGGGTCTTTTTTTTTTTTTTTTTGCAAAGTAATAGGTTATAAAAGTGAAAATTAAAGGAACAATAGAGGACTTAAAAAAATTTTTTTAATTAAAAAAAAAAAAAAAGAATGATCGTAAAAATAGTAAAAATATATCTAGGACTTTCTCTGGTTTTGTTGTGAGTATTGTGGGTTCAGTTCATTTTTGGCTCGTTCCTTGGTCTGACTTATATTTCTCAAGATCTATAGGCCCCTTCCTATGTAGTCCGTAGTAACCACAGGGTTTTAATCTCCGAGGCATTTCCCTCTGTTATAACTTTTTCTGTTTGCTGGTCTCTTCAGTGTCTGGTTTCTGCCCTGACACAAAGGGGACGGTGGAGGACACTTTTTTTTTTTTTTTTTTAGGCTCATTTGTTCAGTCACGCTGTGGGGAGGGAGGGAGGGATGCTGCAAACAAATAACACTGGCGTGCGCTCGCAGTGCCTCAGCCACACTGGGACTGCCCCTGCTCACAGCGCGTGTAGCCTCCCTGTCCACACTGCTCGGGCTCTAGGTTGTTCTGCCTGGAACAATCCGAGGCCGGCCCTGGGCTGCATGTACCTCCCAGGTCCAAGCCGCTCAGGTTCAGGCACTCGGGTAGTCCTCAGCGGTGCAGACTCAGTTGGGCCTGCGTTTTGTGCTCTTCCCAGGTCCGAGCAGCTCAGGTGATGAGGTGTTTGGCGAGCACCAATGCTGCGACTTATCGCCTCCCCGCCACTCGGTTATCTGGGTGTAAAACCGGCGCACCTTCTCAGGCAGATGTTGACCGTCCAGACCCGTAAGAAGTTTTGGTTAGCAAAGAAGCCTGCTTACAGTTTTATAGATAATGTCTCTCTGGGGCTGCGATTGCCCCCTTCCGGTTCTGGCTGCCTGTCACCGGAGGGGGAAGGTCTGCAGCCGGCTACCTCTGTTCAGTCCTTTGTTCCGTGCGCGGGCCTAGTGGTGTCTTAGGTTAGGGCTGGCTTTTCGCGTGGTAGATATCCCACAGTCTGGTTTGCTAGCCCAAATTATTTCGCTCAGATAGCGCTCAGGGTATTCAGGCCAGATTCTTACTCTCAGCGATGCAGCCAGCGCCGCGCCTCCCTGCCCAGCCCCCGCTTGCCAATGGCGTGTGCAGGCGTCTGCGCTGCTTCGCCGCTGGGGGAGTTACCATAGGGCTCGCAATCTGTGAGTTTTTATTGTTTGTTTTTTCTCCCTGTTAAGTTGCCCTCTGTGCTTCCAAAGCTCGGCACAGATTCGGCAGTGAGAAGGTTTCCTGGTGTTTGGAAACTTCTCTCTTTTTAAGACTCCCTTCCCAGTACGGAACTCTGTCCCTCCCTCTTTTGTCTCTTTTTTTGTCTTTTATATTTTTTCCTACCTCCTTTCGAAGAGTTGGGTTGTATTTCTGGGTGCCTGATGTCCTCTGCCGGCATTCAGAAGTTGTTTTGTGGAATTTACTCAACGTTTAAATGCTCTTTTGATGAATTTGTGGGGGAGAAAGTGTTCTCCCCGCCCTACTCCTCCGCCATCTTCGATCTTAGTGTTTCGAATGTTGAGTTTTAAGCCAAAATTTTCTCTCTCCTCTTTCACCCTCATCAAGAGGCTCTTTAGTTCCTCTTCACTTTCTGCTGTTAGAGTTGTATTACCTGCATATCTGAGGTTGCATTCCAGCTTGTGATTCATCCAGCCCGGTAGTTTGCAATATGTACTCTGCCTGTAAGTTAAATAAGCAGGGTGACAATGTACAGCCTTGTCATACTCCTTTCCTAATTTTGACCCAGTCCCTTTGTTCTGTGTCCAGTTCTAAGTGTTGCTTCTTGATCTGCATAGAGGTTTCTTAGGAGGCATTTAAAGTGGTCTGGTAAAGCATCTCTTTAAGAATTTTCCATGGTTCTTTGTGATCCACACAGTCAAAGGCTTTAGCATAGTCAATGAGGTGGAAGTAGATGTTTTTCTGGAATTTACTTGCTTTCTCAGTGATCCAGAGAATGCTGGCCTTTTGATCTCTGGCTCCTCTGCCTTTTCTAAGACCAGCTTGAACATCTGGAAGTTCACGGTTCACATACTGCTGAAGCCTGGCTTTGAGAATTTTGAGCATTACTGTACTAGCATGTGAGATGAGTGCAATTGTGTGGTAGTTTGAGCAGTCTTTGGCATTGCCTTTCTTTGGGATTGGAATGAAAACTGGCCTTTTCCAGTCCTGTGGCCACTGCTGAGTTTTCCCAATTTGCTGGCATATTGAGTGCAGCACTTTCACAGCATCATCTTTCAGGATTTGAAATAGCTCAACTGGAATTCCATCACCTCCACTAGCTTTGTTCGTAGTGGTTTCTAAAGCCCATTTGTCTTCACATTCCAGGATGTCTGGCTCTAGGACAGTGATCACACCATCGTGATTATCTGGGTCATGAAGATCTTTTTTGTACAGTTCTTCTGTGTATTCTTGCCGCCTCTTCTTAATACCTTCTGCTTCTGTTAGGTCCATACCATTTCTGTCCTTTATTGAGCCCATCTTTGCATGAAATGTTCCCTTGGTATCTCTAATTTTCTTGAAGAGATCTCTAGCCTTTCCCATTCTGTTGTTTTCCTCTATTTCTTTGCATTGATTGCTGAGGAAGGCTTTCTTATCTCTTCTTGCTATTCTTTGGAATTCTGCATTCAGATGCTTAAATCTTTCCTTTCCTCCTTTGCTTTTCGCTTCTCTTCTTTTCACAGCTATTTGTAAGGCCTCCCCAGACAGCCATTTTTTCTTTTTGCATTTCTTTTCCATGGGTATTGTCTTGATCCCTGTCTCCTGTACAATGTCACAAACCTCCCTCCATAGTTCATCAGGCACTCTATCTATCACATCTAGTCCCTTAAATCTATTTCTCACTTCCACTGTATAATCATAAGGGATTTGATTTAGGTCATATCTGAATGGTCTAGTGGTTTTCCCTACTTTCTTAAATTTAAGTCTGAATTTGGCAATAAGGAGTTCATGATCTGAGCCATAGTCAGCTCCTGGTCTTGTTTTTGCTGACTGTATAGAGCTTCTCCATCTTTGGCTGCAAAGAATATAATCAATCTGATTTCGGTGTTGACCATGTGTAGAGTCTTCTCTTGTGTTGTTGGAAGAGGGTGTTTGCTATGACCAGTGCATTCTCTTGGCAAAACTCTATTAGCCTTTGCCCTGCTTCATTCCTTATTCCAAGGCCAAATTTGCCTGTTACCCCAGGTGTTTCTTGACTTCTTACTTTTGCATTCCAGTCCCCTATAATGAAAAGGACATCTTTTTTGGGTGTTAGTTCTAAAAGTTCTTGTAGGTCTTCATAGAACCCTTCAACTTCAGCTTCTTCAGTGTTACTGGTTGCGGCATAGACTTGGATTACTGTGATATTGAATGGTTTGCCTTGGAAATGAACAGAGATCATTCTGTCGTTTTTGAGATGGCATCCAAGTACTACATTTCAGACTCTGTTGTTGACCATGATGGCTACTCCATTTCTTCTGAGGGATTCCTGCCCACAGTAGTAGATATAATGGTCATCTGAGGTAAATTCACCCATTCCAGTCCATTTTAGTTTCCTGATTCCTAGAATGTCGACATTCACTCTTGCCATCCCCTGTTTGACCACTTGCAATTTGCCTTGATTCATGGACCTAACATTCCAGGTTCCTATGCAATATTGCTCTTTACAGCATCAGACCTTGCTTCTATCACCAGTCACATCCACAACTGGGTATTGTTTTTGCTTTGGCTGCATCCCTTCATTCTTTCTGGAGTTATTTCTCCACTGATCTCCAGTAGCATATTGGGCACCTACCGACCTGGGGAGTTCCGCTTTCAGTATCCTATTATTTTGCCTTTTCATACTGTTCATGGGGTTCTCAAGGCAAGAATACTGAAGTGGTTTGCCATTCCCTTCTCCAGTGGACCACATTCTGTCAGACCTCTCCACCATGACCTTCCCATCTTGGGTGACCCACAGGGCATGGCTTACTTTCTTTGAGTTAGACCAGGCTGTGGTCTGTGTGATTAGATTGACTAGTTTTCTGTGATTATGGTTTCAGTGTGTCTGCCCTCTGATGCCCTCTCACAACACTTACCGTCTTACTTGGGTTTCTCTTACCTTGGACTTGGGGTATCTTAGGTTAGTGCCTTAGGTTAGAGCTTTTTGGGGAAAGGTTCTCTCTCTCTCTCTTTTCCTCTCTCTCTCTTTCTTTTTTTTTCCCTCTCTGGCTATCCCAGGGTTTGGGATGCTATCTCACATTAGCTCCCTCAGATTGCCCTCAGGGTATTCAGGCCTGGTCCTTACCCTAAGCAATGCAGCCCAGTGCCGCCCTATTAAGCCCCTGTTTGCTGGTGGTGGACTTGAGCATCTGGGATACTTCTCCACTGGCAGCTTCAGTTAGGCGCATAATCTGTGGGTTTTATTTATTTATTTGTTTCCTCCTGGTTATGTTGCCCTCTGAGATTCCAAAACTCCCCACAGACCTGCCGGTGAGAGGGTTTCCTGGTGTTTGGAAACTTCTCTTCTTTTACAACTCCCTCCCCAGGACGGGTCTCGTTCCTAACTCTTTTGTCTCTCTTTTTATCTTTTATTTTTTGTTCTACCTCCTTTTGAAGACAATGGGCATCCTTTCTGGATTCCTGGTGTCCTCTCCCAGCGTTCATAAGTTGTTCTGTGGTATTTGTTCAGCGTTCAAATGATCTTGTGATGAATTTGTCAGGGAGAAAGTGGTCGTCCCATCCTATTCCTCTGCCATCTTAGGACTGCCCCCTTATGTTTAAGTTTTTAAGCCATTTTGAGTTTAATTTTGTATATGGTGTGAGTGTGTGTTCTAAATTTATTGATTTACATGTGACTGTCCGACTTTGCCAGCACCACTTGCTGAAGAGACTGTCTTTTTCCTATTGTATATTCTTCCCTCCTTTGTTGAAGATCAATTGACCGTAGGTTTGTGGGTTTATTCCTGGGCTCTTTATTCTATTCCGTTGATCCCCAGATCTGTGTTTGTGCCAATACCATGCTATTTTGATTCCTATAACTTTGTAATATTGTCTTAAATCTTGGGAGGGTTATGCTTTGTTCTTTTTCTTCAGGATTGCTTTGGGAATTCTGGGGTTTTTTATGGTGCCATATAAATTTTAGGATGATTTGTTCTAGCTATGTGAGAAAGGTCATGGGTAATTTAATCTGTAGATTACTTTGGGTCATTTGGCTATTTTAATAATATTAATTCTTCCAATTCAAGATCATGGAATATCTTTTTATTTCTTTGAATCATCTTCAGTTTCCTTCATTAATGTTTTACACTTAGTGATAAGTCTTTCACCTCCTTGGTGAAGTTTATTCCTAAGTATTTTATTTTTGGAGTCACAATTTTAAAAGGTATCATCTTTTTATTTTCCCTCTCTGATATTTCATTGTTGGTGTAAAAAAATGCCACCTATTTCTGTATGTTAATCTTGTATCCCAGTACCTTGTTGAGTTTGTTATCAGTTCTAGTAGTTTTTGTGTGGAGTCTTTAGGGTTTTTCTATATACAGTGTCATATCCTCTGCACATAATGACAGTCTTACCTCTTCCCTTCCAATGTGAATACTTTTTGTTTCTTCTTCTTTTTTGATTGTTATGTCTAGAACTTGCAATACTATGTTGAAGAGAAGTGGTAAAAGTGTGCCTCCTTGTCTTGTTTCAGGTTTTAGTGGGAAGGCTTTCAACTTTTCACCATTAAGAATGATATTGGCTGTGGGCTTGTCATATATAGCTTTTACTATTTTGAGATATGTTCTCTCTATACCCACTTTGGTAAGATTTTTTTATCATGAATGGATGTTGAATTTCATGAAATGCTTTTTATGCATCTATTGAGATGACCATGTGATTTTTGTCTTTTGTGATGTGGTATATCACATTGATTGATTTGCGTATGTTTAACCATCCTTGTAAACTTGGGATGAAATTCACTTTTTTGTGGTGTATGATCTTCCTTATGTGTTATGTGATTCAGTTTGCTGATATTTTGTTGAGAACTTTTGTATCTATATTTATTAAAGATATTGGCCTGTAATTTTCTTTTTTCGTGGTGTCTTTGACTGGTTTTGTTATCAGGGTGATGGTGGCTTCATAGAATGTCCTTGGGAGTGTTCCTTCCTTTCAACATTCTGGAAGAGTTTGAGAAGGATCACTATAAGCTCTTATTTGTATGTCTGGTAGAATTTGCATGGGGAGTCATCTGGTCCTGGACTTTTGCTTATAGGGAGTTTTTAAATTACAGTTTCTTTTTACTGTTTTTCTAATTGCTTAGAATTCAGACATTAAACATAGAAATATCACCAAAGTTGTATTTCTTTTCAGTTTACTTTAGCCTTCTAGGCCTGCTCTGATTGATATCACTCGTCCCTTTCTTCATCATCATTTTTTCTTTCCTGAAATTGTGGAAAGGGTCTTGTAAACCTCTTACTTTGACCACACAAATTCTATTTTTGAATTTGAACTGAGAATGTATTCCACTCCCCTTAGAGCAGAAATATTTATTCTGTATAGCCCTATTTAATAAATACACTAACTGGTAGTAGTTTAGTTTAGGGATTTTGTGATTTAACCATTTTGCTCTCAAATCCATGAAGGCTATCCTAGTAAAACTAACATCCCAAAGACACTACCCTTAGTTATATTTCTATTACCACCTACCTTTCATTTTTCTTTTTTGTGTATGTGAGATGTGGGACACTTACCTCTTCAACTTGGTGAGTGGTACTGAACCTCAGATATTATAGCTAATATTACACTCAGGTATCATTTTTCTGATCATATTATCAGCTCCCATCCACCCACCCACACACCAGCCCCTTCTGAAAAGTTGTCAAGTGCTCTATGGTTTCTAGATACTCTTGATCTACTAAGTCACTGAAACACAGAATATTTAATATGTACTTGGAGCACCATCTAGTGGCAAATATATATATATATATACACATATAGTGCTGGCAAGTATATATCAGAAATATTTGTGTTTTGGGATTGACTGTTATGAACGCTGGAGGAAGAAGAGTGAGCTGCTGAAATCCAACAGGTGTTAATTTGGGGCTAAAATTGGCACTGCTGCTGCTAAGTCGCTTCAGTCGTGTCCGACTCTGTGCGACCCCATAGACGGCAGCCCACCAGGCTCCCTCGTCCCTGGGATTCTCCAGGCAAGAACACTGGAGTGGGTTGCCATTTCTTTCTCCAATTCATGAAAGTGAAAAGTGAAAGTGAAGTCGCTCAATCGTGTCCAACTCCTAGCGACCCCATGGACTGCAGCCTACCAGGCTCCTCCGTCCATGGGATTTTCCAGGCAAGAGTACTGGAGTGGGTTGCCATTGCCTTCTCCGAAAATTGGCACAGAGTACCTGTAAGTAGACTCTCAAATTCTACATTCTTAATTCGCATCAGTGAGGCAGACCTTTACCAGAGACAGATAGACAAAAAAGCTGAAGGTAAAATGAGGAAGAAAGTTAAAATAAAGTAAGTAAAACTTAAGTGAGGGGGGAGTTTAAGTGAGATAAAGGTAGAACAAGAGAAATATAAAAGAAAACAAATTAGGTACAAGTTTAATGGATCCAGTGACATGAGTGGCAATATAAATATATGGAGAGGAGAAAAATAACTGTATCTCAACTTTTCTGTTTCAGATACCTTAAGTGTAGGCTAAGCCTCACAAATACTTAATGGATTATGTGTCACCATCCTTACTTAAAAAATAAAGAAATTTGTAGAAATTGGAGAAAATGCTTAAAATGCTTAATTCATTTTGTTCTGTTTCTAAAACTCAATCTTATTCTTTAAACTGTACGAAAAAAAAAATCACTAAAAGAAACCCTACTTACGGTACTAAAGCACTGGTTCTCCGACTCAGCCACACATTGGCATCACCTGAGAAGTATTAAAACATACTAAAACCTGAATTTCACTCACTGTAAGAGATTTCAATTTAATTGGAGTATTGCCTGATGATCTGGATTTTCAAATCTTCTTGGTAGCTTCTCATGTGTACCAAAGTGTGAGGATTACTCAAGTCTTTGACTTTCTTGCCAGTTATATAGTTCAGTAGGTTCCTAAGAACTTTGTCAACATTGAAAGTGAAAGTCTCTCAGTCGTGTGGGACTCCTTGCGACTCCATGGACTATACAGTCCATGGAATTCTCCAGGCCAGAGTACTGGAGTGGGTTGCCATTCCCTCTTCCAGGGGATCTTCCCAACCCAGGGATCGAACCCAGGTCTCCCACACTGCAGGCAGATTCTTTACCAGCTGAGACTCAAAGGAAGCCCAAGAATACTGGAGTGGGTAGCCTATCCCTTCTCCAGCAGATCTTCCTGACCCAGGAATTGAGCCTGGGTCTCCTGCATTGCAGGCGGATTCTTTCCTAACTGGGCTATGAGGGAAGCCCCTTGTCAACATTAGACCTAATTAATATTTTAAATGAAGTCATTTAGTAACTTTGTGAAGGAAGAAGTTTTGTTCAAAATTATCCATGTTAGAAAGTTGTACTTTTGCAAATTAACAAGGATTAACATGGTTGTCAATTTTCCTTTTCTCATATCTGGAGTTTTCACTTGTCCTTGATTTTCTCATGGTTATCTATGTCATCACTAGGGGAAGAACACACAGCCTATATCTCTCTTAGGACTGTTCTCTGTCCAGTTACATAGCATATAGCCACAGATGCCACCCTAAAAGCAGTTTCATCTTTTTCAAGTGGTCCAGGCCTTTTGCAGTTCCTTAGAGTTCAATAGAGAGTACAATTGCCCTCTTCTGCTGTAATGTAGGTGAAATTTCTTCAATCATTTCCCACATGCATCTATTTTGTATCATCTGTTTTGTCTTCAGAAGATTTATTAATTGAGATGAAAAAAATAGGGTGAGATTATTTAGAAATTATGGCCTACTTTCAGAGTTTTGTCCTTTGATGAGCTATTTAACATCAAACACGTGTATGGTTTTTGAGCTTCAAATTTGGTCAAGCTATTTGTCCAGTTCACATCTGTATCTACTTATATTTGTTTGTTTGTTTTTTGTCTCTTAAGCTGATTCATGTCCTAGCCCTTAGTGGTTTGTTTTGCATACATGCGAGACTTCAAGTGCTGTGTTTTCCTTAGGATTGCCACTTATATCTCACTCAGAGTATTGCATACAACAAAACAACTGGATCAAAAAAGAAATATCTATTTCAAAATGTCAATATAAGGAATCAAAGAATTTCTGTACAGCTGTAAAATATTATATGAGCATATGTATTCCTATAAATTATCAATGCAACAATAAAAAACTTACAAAAGTATAGAGTATATTATACTTTTACTTGTACTTTTAAAGAGTTTTAATAATGCCATGGTCAAGCAATAAGTAAAAATGAATTCATTTCTAAAATCAAATCCACATCCCCCCAAATCCTGTTTTCTAATAATCACTGTTTCAAAAATGTTGGGGAAGGAAAAAGTTTCCCTCTACCCTTTCTAGGTTCTTGTGGCCAGTCTAAGAATTAAATTGACATCAGACAGATTAACAGGAGAAAATCAAATTTAATTTTGTACATATAGGAATCCCATAAGAAAAATGACACCCTTTGACATTGAGGCTTATATA
Source organism: Bos mutus (assembly GCF_027580195.1). NCBI lineage: Eukaryota > Metazoa > Chordata > Mammalia > Artiodactyla > Bovidae > Bos > Bos mutus. The sequence goes on from NC_091646.1 coordinate 97,124,195, forward strand.
CCATCCTGAACTGAGGAGAAGCGGGTAAGGGTCTGAGACTTCAAAGAGGAGGAAAACAACTTACATGAAGCTAGAAAAAAACAAAAGTTTGGTAAACAAATATTTTCTGGGCCACTCAGAAACAATGGGACACAGGCCTTTGCTGAGTGCCACTTCACCACACCTAGCCCATATTCTTTGTAGATGTCTCTGGTGGTAGTGGGCTTCCTTGGTTGCTCAGCGGTAAAGAATCTGCCTGCAATGCAGGAGACCTGGGTTCAGTTCCTGAGTCGGGAAGGTCCCCTGGAGGAGGGCGTGGCAATCCACTCCAGTATTCTTGCCTAGAGAGTCCCATGGACAGAGGAGCCTGGCAGGCTGAAGTCCATAGGGTTGCACAGAGTTGGACACTACAGAGGTGACTAAGCAGCAGCAGCAGCTGGTGGTAGTGCTCTTCCTTGGCTTCCCTGGTGACTCAGATGGTAAAGAATCCACCTGCAGTGCAGGAGACCCAGGTTTGATCCCTGGAGAGGGAAATGGCAACCTACTCCAGCATTCTTGCCTGGAGAATTCCATGGATAGAGGAGACTGGCGGGCTACAGTCCATGGGGTCGTAAAGAGTCAGACATGACTGAGTGACTAACATACACATACATAGTGCTCTTCCTGGACGAGGCTCTCTGTCTAAATTCTTTCAGTAAGTTAAAGAGGGGTAAAAAGAAAGACATCATAGTCTTTTGTTCCTTAAAATCAATCAGCCTAAATTAATTCTCTTGCTAAAGAGTCACATTTTGGGGTGGCAAATTTTGCTCCCCTGCAAAACACTGTTTATATTTTTATTTCAAGTATGTAATCAAATATTCAAGATATATGTATTACACTTATGTGTATTTCTTTTACTTCCATTATGTACAAACTGAATACTATAGGAAGTAGTGTGTGTGTGTCTTGGTGCCATCATAACTATTGTGGGGAAACATGTACACATATGCACATGCACATAGGAAAGCCAGTGAATGACTATCTGCATACATGGGAGGGGCGATGCTATCATGATAAAGTCTTTAAAGTTATTCAGCAGCTAATATTTATGAGCACACTCTAGGCAGCAAAATATACTTCATTTTTTTCTCTAATTGGCAGAGTAAATTTTCTTTTAGAATTAGAATCACTTTCTAGCACCTAAGAAATGACATTATAATGGGCAGTTGCCCTATTCCTTCATTTATTGCATATTTATTGTTAATTTTCAGTGCTACTCTTTGATTTATTTATGTCCTCCCTCCTTCAATAAAGGATTTGACATAAATGTACATTTTTAAATACACTGAGATGTGTGCATGTTTTTAAAGTGTAATTTGAAAAGTGATATTTATTTGGAAGGCTAAACAGAAGGATGGGGTAGTAAGTCAAAGCATGTAAAATAAAAAATATCTCAAAAATAAGTTGAAGATGAGAAAATAAATGTCTTTCTCTTAATAAAATAAGAAATAATAAAGCAGAAGAAAGTAAAAACTGCCAGTGCCCGCATTTCAACTGCAGGGTGGTTCATATTACTGAATATATACTTTGAGTTCCTAAATTGGATTTTAGGTCTAATTCTGCTACCATATTGCAGTGTGACTTTGGGAACGTCACTAAACCTCTCTTGTCCTGGTTTCCCTTTTAGATATGTGTTTCCATTAGCTAAGTGACTTTGAAACTGAAGAAGTTACATCTTCTAAATGGGCAATGACACAGACCCTGGAGTCAGAGAGCCTAAATTTGGATCTCATCCTTGACATTTAATATATTGTCCTAGGTGGTTCAGTGGTAAAGAATCCACCTGCCAGTGCAACAGACAGGGGCTTGATCCCTGGATCAAGAAGATCCTCTGGAGGAGGAAATGGCAACCCACTCCAATATTCTTGCCTGGGAAATCCCATGGACAGAGGAGCCTGGCGGGCTACAGTTCATGGGGTTGCAAAAGAGTCAGACACTACTTCATGACTAAACAATGACAACAAACTTGAAATTTGCTGGTTGTGTGACCTTGAACTTCTGTTTCCACATCTGTAAAATGGAGGTAGTAATAGTACTTTTCTCATGTAGTTTTGGATGATATTAATTGTGTTGAGATAGGTGCTTGGGGTTGTGTCTAACATAATAATGGCTATATTAGCTGCTATCATTTTTATGTGAAGTGAAAGTCACTTAGTCATGTCCAACTCTTTGCGACCCCATGGACTATACAGTCCATGGAATTCTCCAGTCCAGAATACTGGAGTGGTTAGCCACTCCCTTCTCCAGGGGATCTTCCCAACCCAGGGATCATTGTTATAATTTCAAACTATATTCAGGTAAGCCAAATGGCTTCTTAGAGCTCTTGCAAGGGCTCCATTGACCAAGTGAGGAAAAAAGGTGCTGTAAGAATATGACTATACAAAATTAAAGTTTTAAAATAAAACAATATGATTACATTATCATAAAGTATATTCTAAAAATTTATGGGTTTCAGTGCTTCCCATACTTTGAGTACAAGCACCCTTTTTCAGTGTCTTAAATTTTAAAAATGTCTTTCTCTACAGGAGATCAGCTATATTTGTAGCATTCATTCATTGAAATAATACAATGCTTTCAGTAAAAAATATTTAGTAAATTTGCATGTATTAGGGTAACTGATAGGAATTTATTATATTTTCTCCCAAGACAAAACATTGGTTGGAAGAACTTGAAGGATTCTGGAGAGATTATGATAAATTCTTTCAATATGATTAATAAGTTTCTTGGAGGGAAAGATTTGAGATCCCAAATCCTTCTTTTCTACAGGATTCAGTTAAGAAAACTTGTTATAGTGAGCATGGCTATTCTTACCCAAGATACTTAAAATAAAATATCTTCAGGTTTACGTATTAGTTAATATAGTAATAGATGTGTAACAGATACATACTAAAGTCTCAGCGGTTTGAAACAATGAAATCTGCTCTTCATTCACATAATAAAGGATGTGGCTAGTTCTGATCAGATAGTTTCCTGTAATTGGTGATTCAGCATTTAGCTTCCTTTACTCACATAGCTTCCTTATATTTAAAATGTGAATGCCTGGTTCACCTTTTGAATCAATATCTAGATAGCAGGAAAGGAAAGAGAGAAGGTATTAGTTCAGTTCTGTTGCTCAGTCATATCTGACTCTTTGCAACCCCGTGGACTGCAGCACACCGGGGCTCCCTGTCCATCACCAACTCCAGGAGCTTGCTCAAACTCATGTCCATTGAGTCGGTGATACCATCGAACCATCATCCTCTGTCGTCCCCTTCTCCTCCTGCCTTCAATCTTGCCCAGCATCAGGGTCTTTTCAAATGAGTCAGTTCTTTGCATCAGGTGGCCAAAGTATTTGATGTTCAGCTTCAGCATTAGTCCTTTCAATGAATATTCAGGACTGATTTCCTTTAGGATGGACTGGTTGAATCTCCTTGCAGTCCAAGGGACTCTCAAGAATCTTCGCCAACACCACAGTTCAAAAGCATCAATTCTTCAGCTTTCAGCTTTCTTTATGGTCCCAGTCTCACATCCATGCATAACTACTGTAAAAATCATAGCTTTGACTAGACAGACCTTTATTGACAAAGTAATGTCTCTGCTTTTTAACATGCTGTCTAGGTTGGTCATACCTTTCTTTCCAAGGAGCAAGCATTTTTTAATTTCATGGCTGCAGTCACCATCTGCAGTGATTTTGGAGCCCAAGAAAATAAAGTCTCTCACTGTTTCCATTGTTCCCCCATCTATTTGCCATGAAGTGATGGGACCAGATGGCATGATCTTAGTTTTTTGAATATTGAGTTTTAAGCCAGCTTTTTCACTCTCCTCTTTCACTTTCATCAAGAGGCTCTTCAGTTTCTCTTTTAGGACCACATAGAAGTAGCAAGTTATAGGACCACGTACAAGTAGCATACATTCTATTTTCTGATACTCCATTGACCAAAAATAAGTTATTTGACCAAACAGAGAAGTTAGATCTTCTCTGTTTCATTTACGGGAAGTAGAGAAATGTAATTTCACTGTACTTGCAAGAAGAAAGCAGTTGGACTTGGTAAATAGCTGGCTCGTGTCTGCCAGAGGATAAAGGTTTTATTTGGTTAATTTTTGTGGTGATATGGGAAGAATGGGAATTACCATTTGGTGAAGTGATGAAAGTTTTCCATCCTAGATCTCCTAGGAGTGAGGATTGCACTTTGGTAAAGGGGCTGTGTGAATTCATTTAAAGAGATGAAATTTAGGATCACTAGATCAATTTTTGTGTAGAATACTCCATGGCTGAGCATGCTCTCAGTGAGGCTAGACTTGAAAAAACTTGAAAGGACCAGTCTCTGGTGATAGGGAAAACAATCGTAAGGCAAAGGACCAATTTGGATCCCCAAGATGTTCACTGGAATATGCCTTCACTCTGGGCTACTAACTGCCAGTATAGTATGTCACCCATAATGGGTGACAGCTACCAATACTTACCATTTGATAAGAATCAAAGCTGTCTGGAAACTTTTTGGCTTTATTGGTGTTTAGGGGAAAAAAGAAAGACATTCTTGCAATGAGATGGGATGTGAGCCATTTAGTGAGAATTTAAATAATTATGTGCTTTCCCCCCCTGTTGTGGGCAAAGTGAAACACATCACATACAGTTATTTTATTAATCATAATACCATGTGCAGACATTGAGCAATATTATTGTTTTTTTATATAGCATATAACTTATCATTATAATGATGAGAACAGATATGGGTTAACACGTATATTGCACTAATTTCAAAGCACTTGTGATTTCCTGGGATTAGAATAAGATTGTTGGGATGGAGAAATCATATTAAATTATACCCTGACTCCTATGTGGAAGAATTTTTCTTGTAAAGCAGTAAAACTTAAAGATGTGATGAAAACAGGTGAAAAAACAGAAATGGAACATTGAAATTTAGATGGCTCTTCTAATTTTCACATATGAAAGGCTTGCTCAGATCAAGTCAAATTCCAGGAGTGTGGGGAGACGCTGAAACCAATCTGAGCAGTTTTAAGTAGGTTACTCGGAGAAGGTAATGACAACCCACTCCAGTACTCTTGCCTGGAAAATCCCATGGACGGGGGAGCCTAGTAAGCTGTAGTCCATGGGGTCGTAAATCGTCGGACATGACTGAGTGACTTCACTTTCACTTTTCACTTTCATGCATTGGAGAAGGAAATGGAAACCCACTCCAGTGTTCTTGCCTGGAGAATCCCAGGGACGGCAGAGCCTTACTTAGGACTTTTTGGCACAGTGTATCCCAGGTGGCTCTAGTGGTAAAGAACCTGCCTGAAGGAGACATAAAAGGTGCGAGTTCGATCCCTGGGTCGGGAAAATCTCCTAGAGGATGGCATGGCAACTCCCTCCAGTATTTTTGCCTAGAGAATCCCATGGACAGAGAAGCCTGGCTAGCTACAGTCCATAGGGTCACAAAGAGTCAGACGCAACTGAATCAACTTGGCATGCACGCACATTCCAAGAAGAAAGTGGCAGTAGTTTTGGTACTTCTGAAAGAGTAGGTACTGCTGTAACTGCATCAGGTTGTTTTGGCCCCACATTTTCCAAAGTTCCAACTGCTTCTCTGGTTCCTGAGTTGGCCTAAATTCTACAGAATCTTTAAACTTATGGATAACCTAAAGATGCCCTTGTGTGCTAAGACTAAGATTTCCTAAGAGTAAGTAAGATTGTTTGTCTCCAAGCCACTAAACTTTTGAGAAAAAAAGAGATAATATTAATAACTACACAGTATCATAAGAATAAAGCAAGAGCATTCTGTATAAATAAAAATCTAGACACCTCCTTTCTTAAGGCAGAGCCTCACAAAGTGTTGTGTGAGAAATTACTGTGTCAGAATCTCCAACAGAGTTCATGAATTGCAGATTTGTGGTGCCTAACATTTACCAACTAATTTAAAATCTCTGGAAACAAGGTGAGGAATATGCATTTTAAGAAGACTTCCAACTCTCAAGTCATGTATTTCTTATACATGCTGAAATTTTCATGGTCATAGATAACAAAGCCAATGGGGACAATGTTGAAATGAGTCTTTCTCATCCAGTTGAAATACACAGTAGTATTTGTAAATGGGTTTTAACCATAATAATAGAAAGTGTGTTGTATTAAAACCTTTTGTTCATTCATTACGTTTCTCATTTCAATCTTAAATTATGTGCAATAGACTATTACCTTCTCTGGTATAGAGCTAGAATAAAAATTTCTCAGAAAGATAAATACTAAGATGGGAGGAAAAGGGGAAGACAGAGAATGAGAAGGTTGGATGGCATCACCGACACAATGGACATGAGTTTGCGTAAACTCTGGGAGTTGGTGATGGACATGAGTTTGAGTAAACATGAGTCTGAGTTGGTGATGGCGTGCTGCAGTCCATGGGGTCGTAAAGAGTTGGACACAACTGAGCAACTGAACTGAATTGATTAATATATGATCTCACACATATGTGGAATTTAAAAGAGTAAACCTCATAGAAGCAGAGTAGAATGGTGGTTGCCAGGGGCTGGGGGTAGTGGAAATGTGGTAGGTCATGGTTAAGCATAGAAACTTTCAGTTATGTAAGTTAAATACATTCTGAAGATCTATTATACAACATAGTACTTATAGCTAATAATACAGTGTTGTATACTTAATATTTTTGAAAAGAGCAGATTTTACATTCAAGATTTCTTACTACACACATAAAATTATAACAAAGGGGACAGAAGGAAACTTTGGGAGGCAATGAATATGTTCATGTTCGTTGATTGTCCCATGGCTTTATCAGTTCAGTTCAGTTCAGTTCAGTCGCTCAGTCGTGTCTGACTCTTTGAGACCCCATGAATTGCAGCACACCAGGCCTCCCTGTGCATCACGAATTCCCGGAGTTCACCCAGACTTACGTCCATCAAGTCAGTGATGCCATCCAGCCATCTCATCCTCTGTCGTCCCCTTCTCCTCCTGCCCCCAGTCCCTCCCAGCATCAGAGTCTTTTCCAATGAGTCAACTCTTCGCATAAGGTGGCAAAAGTACTGGAGTTTCAGCTTTAGCATCATTCCTTCCAAAGAACACCCAGGACCGATCTCCTTTAGGATGGACTGGTTGGATCTTCTTGCAGTCCAAGGGACACTCAAGAGTCTTCTCCAACACCACAGTTCAAAAGTATCAATTCTTCGGCGCTCAGCTGTCTTCACAGTCCAAATCTCACATCCATACATGACCACAGGAAAAACCATAGCCTTGACTAGACGGACCTTTGTTGGCAAAGTAATGTCTCTGCTTTTGAATACGCTATGTAGGTTGGTCATAACTTTCCTTCCAAGGAGTAAGCGTCTTTTAATTTCATGGCTGCAGTCACCAACTGCAGTGATCTTGGAGCCCAGAAAAATAAAGTCTGACACTGTTTCCACTGTTTCCCCATCTATTTCCCATGAAGTGATGGGACCAGATGCCATGATCTTCGTTTTCTGAATGTTGAGTTTTAAGCCAACTTTTTCACTCTCCTCTTTCACTTTCAAGAGGCTTTTTAGTTCCTCTTCACTTTCTGCCAAAAGGGTGGTGTCGTCTGCATATCTGAGGTTATTGACATTTCTCCTGGCAATCTTGATTCCAGCTTGTGTTTCTTCCAGTCCAGCATTTCTCATGATGTACTCTGCATATAAGTTAAATAAGCAGGGTGACAATATACAGCCTTGATGTACTCCTTTTCCTGTTTGGAACCAGTCTGTTGTTCCATGTCAAGTTCTAACTGTTGCTTCCTGACCTGCATACAAATTTCTCAAGAGGCAGATCAGGTGGTCTGGTATTCCCATCTCTTTCAGAATTTTCCACAGTTTATTGTGATCCACACAGTCAAAGGCTTTGGCATAGTCAATAAAGTAGAAATAGATGTTTTTCTGGAACTCTTGCTTTTTCAATGATCCATCGGATGTTGGCAATTTGATCTCTGGTTCCTCTGCCTTTTCTAAAACCAGCTTGAACATCTGGAAGTTCACAGTTCACATATTGCTGAAGCCTGGCTTGGAGAATTTTGAGCATTACTTTACTAGCGTGTGAGATGAGTGCAATTGTGTGGTAGTTTGAGCATTCTTTGCCATTGCCTTTCTTTGGGATTGGAATGAAAACTGACCTTTTCCAGTCCTGTGGCCACTGCTGAGTTTTCCAAATATGCTGGCATATTGAGTGCAGCCCTTTCACAGCATCATCTTTCAGGATTTGAAATAGCTCAACTGGAATTCCATCACCTCCACTAGCTTTGTTCATAGTGATGCTTTCTAAGGCTCACTTGACTTCACATTCCAGGATGTCTGGCTCTAGGTGAGTGATCACACCATCGTTATTATCTTGGTCATGAAGATCCTTTTTGTACAGTTCTTCTGTATATTCTTGCCACCTCTTCTTAATATCTTCTGCTTCTGTTAGGTCCATACCATTCCTGTCCTTTATCGAGCCCATCTTTGCATGAAATTTTCCCTTGGTATCTCTAATTTTCTTGAAGAGATCTCTAGTCTTTCCCATTCTATTGTTTTCCTCTATTTCTTTGCATTGATCACGGAGGAAGGCTTCTTATCTCTCCTTGCTATTCTTTGGAACTCTGCATTCAGATGCTTATATCTTTCGTTTTCTCCTTTGCTTTTCGCTTCTCTTCTTTTCACAGCTATTTGTAAGGCCTCCTCAGACAGCCATTTTGCTTTTTTGCATTTCTTTTCCATGGGCTTTATACCTATCTCCAAACGTATTGCTTTCTATGTATTAAATATATACAGCTTTTTATGTGTCACACCCTAATAAAGTGGTTTTAAATATAAATATTTCACATGTCTTCTGAATTTTGTGCCATATTTTTCATTTTTTCTTCTGAAGTCCTGGAATTTAGTGTGGACTGATATTAATGTATCACATTAACTTTTCAAAAGAATTCAATTCATTTCAGTCACTCAGTCGTGTCCAACTCTTTGTGACCCCATGAACCGCAGCATGCCAGGCCTCCCTGTCCATCACCAACTCCCAGAGTCCACCTAAACCCATGTCCATTGAGTCGGTGATACCATCCAACTATCTTATCCTCTGTCGTCCCCTTCTCCTTCTGCCCTCAATCTTTCCCAGCATCAGGGTCTTTTCAAATGAGTCAGCTCTTCGCATCAGGTGGCCAAAGTATTGAAGTTTCAGGTATAATTTCAAGTTTTCTAACCTAATAGTATTCTTAATAATAACATGCCAATATTTAAGTATCTTTCAGGTCTAAAGTATTGTCTAAATTCTAGACTGAAAAACAATTAAAACTAAAACTGTAACTGATGGAGAAAACTCTTTGTCTATATGTGCCTATTAAACTATGGAGCATAAATTCACTCTTAGTACACAGCTTAGAAGTTTAAGGAGCTGTGTAAATTCATAGTTATTGTTTTGTTCAGGGTCCATAGCATGCTTTCTTGCATTTGTATTAGAGGAGGTGGAAGGATGGTAACTTTATTGTTGTGACAGTGAAGAATCTTAAGTTTATGTCTTGCTTTTGACATTTGTCCGATGCCTCATTTAACTTAAGCTAGAAAATCAATCTTCCCCCACTGAATCAAATCTCAGCAAGTCTTTGGATGAGAACAGAATTTCTAGCCCACCTTGTCTTCTTTATGGACTTCTGAGCATATTTGTTATCTGTACTGAAGTTATATTTTTTTCACAGGGGAAATCTGTTGTAAGCTTGATGTTTGCTGTGTCACAATAAAAACTAGTGATGTTATGAAAATTCAGTGTGAATTTGTACTCTTGATCCAGGAAACCCTAACAATCATTAGTGTTCTTGAGAGTGATTGATTCAATTCAATTCATTCAATCAATTCAAGTGTCAACTCAGGTATTTAGTGTTTATTAAATGTCAGTCATATTATTAGATACTAATATACAAAGACAAATGTATTTTAAGAATCTATTGTCATTAGAGTATAAAAAATAATTGATCTATACAGAGGTGAAGTTACAGTTTTGAGAAGAAAGTGATTTGAGTGGGAGAGAAAATATGTTTCACTGCATTGGAGTTTTAAAAGATGAATAGGAGTTTTCTAAGTGAATGAACGGGGAAAATATTTTCAATAGTGAGAACAGCAACTGCCAACACTTTTAAAACAACAAAGACAGTATATTTTAATTACTAAAAAAAGACATTAGCTAAATTGGCAGACCAAGGCCACAAAATGGAGACATTTGTGACATGTTCATAAGTTGGACTTCAGTGCAATGGAAAGATGTTAAAGTCTTTAGGCAGATAGTTGATGGTCAAATTTGCATTTTAGAAATAATATTGTTAGTACTGTTGAGGATAAATATGAAGGGCAACAGGTGAGAAGGGAAGGACAGAAATGGATAGAGGGCAGCCTAGGCTAGTGATGACAAGGATCTAAATCAGGGCAAAAGAATTTGATTAAAATGAAGGACTTAAAAGATAGCTAGGCAGCAGAACCGATTAACCTTGGTAATATATTGGATAAAGGGAGAAGTGGTGAGGGAGAATATATGAGGGAAATTCAGAGGTTAGGATTACTTCTGTATTTCTGTTTTTGCTTAGTGGGCAGTGGTACCAATAAGAAGTAACATCTGATCCTGAGGTTTTATGGTGTAGCTTAAGAGGGAGTATGATTGCTTATGTTTAGAATAGTATGCAAGTTTCCTGAAGATTCAAACAGTCATATAGTCTTTCTAAATTTACACACAGAAACATATGTACTAATAGCCCCAGATGTTTGAGTTCCCTGTAGTTGGCTCAATGTCAATGACTCTAGCTTCATGAACTGTTTGTCCCTGGTTATATCCCAATTCTGGTGCAAGTAACATGGAACAGGGATCATCATCACAGAGACCTATTTATTGATCTTGATTTCTTATGAAATGAAAAATGGGGTGTATTTGACCAGATTTCGCTGTTCTTTTATTCTGGTTGTAATAATAGAGTTTTGTAATCAGGAGTTTTTTTTTAGTGACTCAGTCCAAGGAAGCTTCTGAACAAATTCTATGACTCAAAGGGGGAATGAAAATAAGCAGTAGGTTTCATTCTCCCTGAATATGAGTAGAAAGAGTTCCATGGCTTTAGAACTGTAACAAATGATCAAGACATATGTTCCAGATACCTACTGAAGTGTAACAAACTACTCCATAACTCAGTGGTACATGCAATAGAAACCATGTTGTTATAGTCAGGGCTTTGTGAGCTAAGAATAAAGATGAAGATTACTGGGATAGGCTCATCTCTGCTTCATCATGACTGGGCCTCGCTCATGGTGGCATGACTGGCTGCAGATAGATTAGACAACTTGACTGGTGTCATATTTCTGGGGCCTTGATTCTGGTTGAGTTTTTCTTTGAGTCGCATCTTTTGGTACTGATATTCCAGCCAAAATGGCTTCTTCATTCACAAATCTGGTGCCTGAGCTGGGCTGCATAAGTTGATAAAGCTGGGACTGGTCCTCTTTCTGTCTATAAACTTCTTCAGGTAGCTTAGCAGTCTTAGCAAGTAGTTCAAATTCTTACACAGTGAGTGGCTTCGCCTAGAGTAAACATTTCAACAGACTTGGTTAGAATCTGTAAGGCTTCCTATGACTTAGGGTCAGAAATGCAAGAACACATTTTCTCTTGCATTCTGTTGATTGAATAAGCTACCAAATCAGTCCATATTCAAAAGGAAGGACATCAGACTCTAGCTTTCAATGAGAGAGATAGCCAAAATTTAATGGTTATGTTTAATATACCATAGCTCATGATCAAAGTCTTAAAATGATAATTTTTCAATTTAAGTAGAAGTTAATCTCTTCCTCTGTTTTCTGAAGTGTATTATTCTCTGGGTGAAAATTAAAAAAAAAAAAAGGAGGACAGAAGTTGAGGTTCTTTGCATTCAGCCTATTTTCAAGATACTTGGTTAAGGATCTTATTATATAATATTGATAGCTTTCCCACACTACAGACCATTGATAATATTAAGAGCTATTTACTGAGCAGATATAAATGCTAGACACTCTGCTTATATTTTACTTACTTGAAAGTGAAAGTGAAAGTTGCTCAGTTATGTCTGACTCTTTGTGACCCCATGGACTTTAGACAGCCAGGCTCCTCTGTCCATGGAATTCTCCAGACCAGAATACTGGAGTGGTAGCTGTTCCCTTCTCCAGGGGATCTTTCCAACTCAGGGGTCAAACCCAGGTCTCTGCATTGCCAGAGGATTCTTTACTGTCTGAGCCACCAGGGAAGCCCCTCAAGCCCCAGGCAGGATAGGTATTAGTATTCTCATATTGCAGATAAAGACATTGAAGCTGAGGCAAATTAAGTGATTTTCTCAAAGTTACAGTAATAGAGACTATGTTTAGATTCAAACAAAGTCTATAGGATAACTCTCACTGGTTCCAGTATATTCTGCTATGTTTAATGAAAAGACAGTTTTAGACATCATTACCCAAAGGTAGTAAAATCTCAGCTGAGATGCTTGAATAATGTTTGATCATTTTCATATAAAACATTTTGTTCTAGGAGCCATCATGTGTGCCATTTCAGGTTTGCTTTGGAGTTAGTCTAGAATATTTTTGTTTTAAGTTAATAAAGATTAATTTTAAATCAAGAAGTATACATTAATCAAAGCTTGATATTTCATATTTTTTTCTTTCCCACCAGAAGGATGGGTTAAAAAGTTGAAAGCATTGGTACAGAAAAATGATTATAAGTATGTGTGTCTCATGGAATCTACTGGAATTGGTTCTTTGATTCAAATCAAATTCAAATCATTGTTTTGAATCTAAACATGGAACTCTGGTTAATTGAAATTACAGCCTTTCCATTTATATAGGCTTGACACTTAGGAATTATTTTCATCTTTTCCTTATACTTACATCTAATTATGGAAATAAAAATCTATTTATTTAAGAAGGTCTCATCTCTCTTATGATTTCCTTTCTTCCTGGTTCTGCTCAGATTTAGACTTCTGGTAGCTTTTCTGTTAGTACTGTGTCAGTGGATAATTTGCTTCTATGCTTTCTGCCAGTTTTGAGCCATTTTAAACTTTCTCTGAGCCATGGCCTAGTTCTGTTATTCACAAGCAAGTTGGTTCATATTTCTGCAAATTTGTTTATTTGTAAAGTCTTATCTCCTAGTATTCTTATAATAAATAAATAAAATTACATATACATAAATAGTATTTTGCTTGTTTGCTATATACATATTTAAAGATGAATTTTATGGTTTCAAGGATGAAACTGATATGAGGTTTGTTTCTCAAAATAAATGAACACAGAGAACACAAAATGAATAAGCAACAGAAAGGCTCACAATATATAAGCAAAATTAAATTAAGCAGGCCTATCATATACAGATTCACTTTGTAGATCAGTCAGTAAAGAATCTGCCTGCAGTGCAGGAGACCCGGGTTCGATCCCTGGGTTGGGAAGATCCACTGGAGAAGGAAATGGCAACCCACTCCAGTATCCTTGCCTGGAAAATCTCATGGACAGAGGAGCCTGGTGGACTGCAGTCCATGGGGTCACAAAGAGTTGGGCACGACTGAGTGACTAACACTAACCATATACAGATTCACAAGTTGTACATTATAACCCCCCCAGGGGCACCATTCATGTAAAGAATAAAGTGAAAGACAGTCCTAGAAATATGCAGTGTAGTGCCTGTACAACTGAACATGCAGGCCCTGAAAACGAGCTTTAATGTTATCTTCTGCTTTCCTTAGATCCAGTAGGGAGAAGAGAAGGTGATAATGAGCTCAGGGGAGAGTAAATGGTTACTTTATTATTTGTTCTCCAGGCTTAGTGCTTTTGTACTCTCATATTGAAGGGAAGTTGGTGATTTTGTTCAGTAGTCTGTAGTTACAGGAAGCTGTGTTGCCTCTTTCACCAAGTATTTGCACCACAGTGACAGCATGTGGTGTGGGTAAAAATGGTTACCTCACGTCTCTATCGTGTGAACTCTCCCTTTTATGGTGCTAATTGGGTGTTATAATTGCTCTTATGGAAAGTCACTCAATGGTCAGAGTCTGGGTTGTCTATTCAAAGAAACTCATCCCCTTTTCAAATTATGTTCCAAAAAGGCCCCTAACATTTCAAGCATATCATTTTGCTTAAATTCAAACTACTATACTATAATCAAGTTGCATCTCTTGCTTAGGTCTTAATGCCCACAATCCTCAACAAATCTAGTGGACAGTAGGTTGACCAAAGAGTGAAAGGGTTTTTTTGTTTGTTTGTTTGTTTGTTTTAAGTAGCATTTGTATTCGGAACAGAGTTTGGATTTCTTTATGGTGGGATTTCCAGGGGCTTCTTTAATATTCAGGCTAAATGCAAGTTCTCATCCACACTATTAGAATGTAACCTCTCTCTTCAAACACTTTTGACAACTTAGAACTCCCAGAATAAACTCAAAATAAAAGCAAAAATAAACAAAAACTGGGACCTAATTAAACTTAAAAGATCTTCTGCCCACAAATATTGGAAATAAAAGCAAAGGAAACTATAAGCAAGGTGAAAAGACAGCCTTCAGAATGGGAGAAAATAATAGCAAATGAAGCAACTGAAAAACAACTAATCTCAAAAATATACAAACAACTCCTGCAGCTCAATTCCAGAAAAATAAACGACCCAATCAAAATATGGGCCAAAGAACTAAATGGACATTTCTCCAAAGAAGACATACAGATGGCTAACAAACACATCAAAAGATGCTCAACATCACTCATTATCAGAGAAATGCAAATCAAAACCACAATGAGGTACCATTTCACGCCAGTCAGAATGGCTGCTATCCAAATGTCTACAAGCAATAAATGCTGGACAGGCTGTGGAGAAAAGGGAACCTTCTTAACACTGTTGGTGGGAATGCAAACTAGTATAGCGACTATGGAGAACAGTGTGGAGATTCCTTAAAAAACTGGAAATAGAACTACGATACAACCCAGCAATCCCACTGCTGAGCATACACACCGAGGAAACCAGAACTGAAAGGACATGTGTACCCCAGTGTTCATCGCAGCACTGTTTAGAATAGCCAGGACATGGAAGCAACCTAGATGTCCATCAGCAGATGAATGGATAAGAAAGCTGTGGTACATATACACAATGGAGTATTACTCAGCCATTAAAAAGAATACATTTAAATCAATTCTAATGAAGTGGATGAAACTGGAGCCTATTTATACAGAGTGAAGTAAGCCAGAAAGAAAAACACCAATACAGTATACTAATGCATATATATGGAGTTTAGAAAGATGGTAACAATAACCCTGTATGCGAGACAGCAAAAGAAACACAGATGTATAGAACAGTCTTTTGGACTCTGTGGGAGAGGGAGAGGGGGGAATGATTTGGGAGAATGGCATTGAAACATGTATAATATCATATATGAAACAAATCGCCAGTCCAGGTTTGATGCAGGATACAGGATGCTCGGTGCTGGTGCACTGGGATGACCCAGAGGGATGGTACAGGGAGGGAGGTGGGAGAGGGGTTCAGGATGGGGAGCACGTGTACACCCATGGTGGATTCATGTTGATGTATGGCAAAACCAATACAATGTTGTGGAGTAATTAGCCTCCAATTAAAATAAATAAATTAAAAAAAAAAAAAGATAACAGCATGGTCCCATTCTGGTGAGAGCCCTCTTCCTGATTCATAGCCAGAGCCTTCTTGCTGTGTCCTCAGAATATGGAAGGGAATTAGCAAGCTCTCTGGAGCCTCTTTTAAAAGGCATTAATCCCATTCATGGAGCTTCCCTGGTGGCTCAACAGTAAAGAAGCTGCCTGCAATTCAGGTTTGATCCCTGAGTTGGGGAGATCCTCTGAAGAGGAAATGGCAAACCACTCCAATATTCTTGCCTAGGAAATCCCATGGACAGAGAAGCCTGTTGGGCTATACAATCCATGGGGTTGTAAACAGTCAGACACGATTGACTGACTAAACAGCAGCAGTAGCAGCAAAAATGAGAGAATTTGTGGAATCTAAAAAATACAACAAACTAGCAATTGTAACAAAAAAGAAACAGATTTACAAGTGTGAAGAACAAATTAGTGGTTACCAGTGTAGAGAGAGAAGTGGGGAGGGGCAATATTGGCGTAGGGGGTTAAGAGGTAGAAACTATTATGTATTAAATAAGATACAGAGATATATTGTATAACACAAGGAATATAGCCAATATTTTATAATAACTATAAATGGAGTATAACCTTTGAAAATTGTGAATAACTATATTACACATCAACTATACTTAATAATCAAAAAAATCCAAAAAGGCATTAATCTCATCTATGAGGGTGCCACCTTCCTGATCTAATCACTTTTCAAAGGCTCTACTTCCTAATACTATCAATTTGAGGGGTTAGAATTTCAACATATGAATTTTAAGGGAACATAAACATTCAGACCATAGCACTCTTCTTTGACCAAACTTGCTTCACGCTCCTCTGAGTCCTCTTTCTAACTAGTCCCTCTCTTTAGGCTCTGTCCTTGGCCCATTTAGACTTGTTTTAGCATGAATACTGCTGGATCAGTTTAGCAAAAATCCTCTACTCTTGATAGATGATCAAATTCTTTATCTTTCACCCTCTATGTCTTATTACTCTAGCTTGTCTACAAAATTATGTCAAATTCATTTAGCTAGAATTCTCTTTACTCTCGGTATTTCATCCTAGTCTCCTAGTAGTTTTCTATCCACCAACCTCCATCCTGCCGCTTGCCTTTAAATCTCTACTTTTCCTATTATATTAGGAGTTGAGTCCAATCTCCTTCTCCTACTACAAAGTCCCGCTGATTTATCCTTACTATCTTTAGCAAGTGTCATGCTTACTTGTTTTCTTCACCACTTTCCAAGACTTCCTTTATCCTACATCTCTCTGAATATGCTGTCACTTTTCCCATGCCTTTGTTCACATTGCGATCTGTGCTTTGTAATGCCCTGCCCTTAATGCCCTAATTAATATCAACCCCCTCTGCAATATCTGTACTCTTCTAGTCCTGTATTAAATACAATGCCAGGAAGGAGCCAAGATGGTGGAGGAGTAGGACGGGGAGAACACATTCTCCCCCACAAATTCATCAAAAGAGCATTTAAACGTTGAGTAACTTCCACAAAACAACTTCTGAATGCCGGCAGAGGATATCAGGCACCCAGAAAAGCAACCCAACTCTTCGAAAGGAGGTAGGAAAAAATATAAAAGACAAAAAAAGAGACAAAAGAGGGAGGGACGGAGTTCCGTCCCGGGAAGGGAGTCTTAAAAAGACAGAAGTTTCCAAACACCAGGAAACCTTCTCACTGCTGAATCTGTGCCGAGCTTTGGAAGCACAGAGGGCAACATAACAGGGAGAAAAAATAAACAATTAAAACTCGCAGATTGCCAGCCCTACGGTAACTCCCCCAGCGGAGAAGCAGCGCCGACACCTGCACACGCCATTAGCAAGCGGGGGCTGGGCAGGGAGGCGTGGCGCCGGCTGCAACGCTTAGAGTAAGAATCTGGCCTGAATACCCTGAGCTCTATCTGAGCGAAATAATTTGGGCTAGCAAACCAGACTGCGGGATATCTACCACGCGAAAAGCCAGCCCCAACCTAAGACACCGCCAGGCCCGCGCACGAAACAAAGGACTGAACAGAGATAGCCGGCTGCAGACCTTCCCCCTCCGGTGACAGGCAGCCAGAGCCGGAAGGGGGCAATCGCAGCCCCAGAGAGTCATTATCTATAAAACTGTAAGCAGGCTTCTTTGCTAACTAAAACTTCTTGGGGGTCTGGACGGTCAACATCTGCCTGAGAAGGTGCGCCGGTTTTACACCCAGATAACCGAGTGGCGGGGAGGCGATAAGTCGCAGCATTGGCGTTCGCCAAACACCTCATCACCTGAGCTGCTCGGACCTGGGAAGAGCACAAAATGCAGGCCCAACTGAGTTGCGCCTCTGAGGGCTACCCAAGTGCCTGAACCTGAGCGGCTTGGACCTGGGAGGTGCATGCAGCCCAGGGCCGGCCTCAGATTGTTCCAGGCAGAACAACCTAGAGCCCGAGCAGTGTGGGCAGGGAGGCCACACGCGCCGTGAACGGGGGCAGACCCAGTGTGGCTGAGGCACTGCGAGCGCACTCCAGTGTTATTTGTTTGCAGCATTCCTCCCTCCCTCCCCACAGCGCGACTGAACAAGTAAGCATTAAAAAAAAAAAAAAAGTTTCCCCCACCGTCCCCTTTGTGTCAGGGCGGAAGCCAGACACTAAAGAGACCAGCAAACAGAAGAAGTTATAACAGAGGGAAACGCCTTGGAAGATACGGGCAATAGATTAAAACCCCGTGGTTACTACAGACTACATAGGAAGGGGCCTATAGATCTTGAGAAATATAAGTCGGACCAAGGAACGAGCCAAAAATGAAATGAACCCACAATACAACAAAACCAGAGAAAGTCCTAGATATACTTTTACTATTTTTACGATCATTCTTTCTTTCTTTTTTTTTAATTAAAAAAAATTTTTAAGTCCTCTATTGTTCCTTTAATTTTCACTTTTATAACCTATTACTTTGCAAAAAAAAAAAAAACCCTATTTTTTTCTTCTTCAGCAAACTTCATATACATATATTTTATAATTTTTTGACCTTTTTTTTTTTTTTCTTCTTCTTTTCTTTAACACTGTATTTTTGAAATTCCAAACTCTACTCTAGTTTTTAATTTTAGCTTTTTGGTATATGTTATCAATTTGTACCTACAGTTTTTTTTTATAATTTCTGTGACTTTTTTTTTTTTGTTTCATTCTCTTCTTCTTTTATATAACATTGTATATCTGAAATTCCAAACTCTACTCTAGATTTTTAATTTATGCTTTTTGGTATTTGATATCAAATTTGTACCTGTATTTTCTTTATAATTTTTACGACATTGTTTGTTTTTGTTTATTTGTTTTCTCTCTTTATGTTTCTTCTTCCTTTTTTTTTTAACATTGTATTTTGAAATTCCAAACTCTACTCTAGATTTTTAATTTTGCTTTTTGATATTAGTTATCAATTTTGTACCTGTATTTTCTTTATAATTTTAATGACCTTGTTTGTTTTTCTTTGTTCATTTTTTCTCTCTTTCTTTCCTTCTTCTTTTTCTTTAACATCATATTTTTGAATTTCCAAACTCTACTCTAGATTTTTAATTTTTGCTTTATGTATTTGTTACCAATTTTGTACCTTTAAGAACCCAATCCTCAGGACCCATTTTTCACTAGGGAGTTTAGATTACTGGCTTGACTGCTCTCTCTCCCTTTGGACTCTCCTTTTTCTCCACCAGGTCGCCTGTGTCTCCTCCCTAACCCCTCTCTACTCTACCCAACTCTGTGAGTTTATGTGTGTTCCAGACGGTGGAGAACACTTTGGGAACTGATTACTGGCTGGATCTGTCTCCCTCCTTTTCATTCCCCCCTTTTATCCCTCTGGCCACCTCTGTCTCCTTCCTCCTTCTTCTCTTCTCTGTATAACTCCATGAACATCTCTGAGTGGTCCAGTTGTGGAGTGCACATAAGGAAGTGACTACTGGCTAGCCCACTCTCTCCACTATTGATTCCACCTCATCTCATTTGGGTCACCTCTAACTCCCTCCTCCCTCTTCTCTTCTGCATGTAACGCTGTGAACCTCTCTGAGTGACCCTCACAGTAGAGAAACTTTTCATCTTTAACGTAGATGTTTTATCAATGGTGCTGTATAGAAGGAGAAGTTTTGAAACTACTGTAAAAATAAGACCGATAACTGGAAGCAGGAGGCTTAAGTCCAAACCCTGACTCCAGGAAACTCCTGACTCCAAGGAACATTAATTGACAGGAGCTCATCAAATGCCTCCATACAGACACTGAAACCAAACACCACACAAGGGCCAACAAGTTCCAGGGCAAGACAAACCAAGCAAATTCTCCAGCAACAAAGGAACACAGCCCTGAGCTTCAAGATACAAGCTGCCCAAAGTCACCCTAAAACCATAGACATCTCATAACTCATTACTGGACATTTCATTGCACTCCAGAGAAAAGAAATACAGCTCCACCCACCAGAACACTGACACAAGCTTCCCTAACCAGGAAACCTTGACAAGCCACCTGTACAAACCCACACACAGCGAGGAAACGCCACAATAAAGAGAACTCCACAAACTGCCAGAATACAGAAAGGACACCCCAAACTCAGCAATTTAAACAAGATGAAGAGACAGAGGAATACCCAGCAGATAAAGGAACAGGATAAATGCCCATCAAACCAAACAAAAGAGGAAGAGATAGGGAATCTACCTGATAAAGAATTCCGAATAATGATAGTGAAATTGATCCAAAATCTTGAAATTAAAATGGGATCACAGATAAATAGCCTGGAGACAAGGATTGAGAAGATGCAAGAAAGGTTTAACAAGGACCTAGAAGAAATAAAAAAGAGTCAATATATAATGAATAATGAAATAAATGAAATTAAAAACACTCTGGAGGCAACAAATAGTAGAATAACAGAGGCAGAAGATAGGATTAGTGAATTAGAAGATAGAATGGTAGAAATAAATGAATCAGAGAGGATAAAAGAAAAACGAATTAAAAGAAATGAGGACAATCTCAGAGACCTCCAGGACAATATTAAACGCTACAACATTCGAATCATAGGGGTTCCAGAAGAAGAAGACAAAAAGAAAGGCCATGAGAAAATACTTGAGGAGATAATAGTTGAAAACTTCCCTAAAATGGGGAAGGAAATAATCACCCAAGTCCAAGAAACCCAGAGAGTCCCAAACAGGAAAAACCCAAGGCAAAACACCCCAAGACACATATTAATCAGATTAACAAAGATCAAACACAAAGAACAAATATTAAAAGCAGCAAGGGAAAAACAACAAATAACACACAAGGGAATTCCCATAAGGATAACAGCTGATCTTTCAATAGAAACTCTTCAAGCCAGGAGGGAATGGCAAGACATACTTAAAATGATGAAAGAAAATAACCTACAGCCCAGATTATTGTACCCAGCAAGGATCTCATTCAAGTATGAAGGAGAAATCAAAAGCTTTTCAGACAAGCAGAAGCTGAGAGAATTCTGCACCACCAAACCAGCTCTCCAACAAATACTAAAGGATATTCTCTAGACAGGAAACACAAAAACGGTGTATAAGTTCGAACCCAAAACAATAAAGTAAATGGCAACGGGATCATACTTATCAGTAATTACCTTAAACATAAATGGGTTGAATGCCCCAACCAAAAGACAAAGACTGGCTGAATGGATACAAAAACAAGACCCCTACATATGTTGTCTACAAGAGACCCACCTCAAAACAGGGGACACATACAGACTGAAAGTGAAGGGCTGGAAAAAGATATTCCATGCAAATAGGGACCAAAAGAAAGCAGGGGTAGCAATACTCATATCAGATAAAATAGACTTTAAAACAAAGGCTGTGAAAAGAAACAAAGAAGGTCACTACATAATGATCAAAGGATCAATCCAAGAAGAAGATGTAACAATTATAAATATATATGCACCCAACACGGGAGCGCCGCAGTATGTAAGACAAATGCTAACAAGTATGAAAGGAGAAATTAACAATAACACAATAATAGTGGGAGACTTTAATACCCCACTCACACCTATGGATAGATCAACTAAACAGAAAATTAACAAGGAAACACAAACTTTAAATGATACAATAGACCAGTTAGACCTAATTGATATCTATAGGACATTTCATCCCAAAACAATGAATTTCACCTTTTTCTCAAGTGCACATGGAACCTTCTCCAGGATAGATCACATCCTGGGCCATAAAGCTAGCCTTGGTAAATTCAAAAAAATAGAAATCATTCCAAGCATCTTTTCTGACCACAATGCAGTAAGATTAGATCTCAGTTACAGGAGAAAAACTATTAAAAATTCCAATATATGGAGGCTGAACAACACGCTGCTGAATAAGCAACAAATCACAGAAGAAATCAAAAAAGGAATCAAAAATTGCATAGAAACGAATGAAAATGAAAACACAACCACCCAAAACCTGTGGGACACAGTAAAAGCAGTCCTAAGGGGAAAGTTCATAGCAATACAGGCACACCTCAAGAAACAAGAAAAAAGTCAAATAAATAACCTAACTCTACACCTAAAGCAACTAGAAAAGGAAGAAATGAAGAACCCCAGGGTTAGTAGAAGGAAAGAAATCTTAAAAATTAGAGCAGAAATAAATGCAAAAGAAACAAAAGAGACCATAGCAAAAATCAACAAAACCAAAAGCTGGTTCTTTGAAAGGATAAATAAAATTGACAAACCATTAGCCAGACTCATCAAGAAACAAAGGGAGAAAAATCAAATCAATACAATTAGAAACGAAAATGGAGAGATCACAACAGACAATACAGAAATACAAAGGATCATAAGAGACTACTATCAACAATTATATGCCAATAAAATGGACAACGTGGAAGAAATGGACAAATTCTTAGAAAAGTACAACTTTCCAAAACTCAACCAGGAAGAAATAGAAAATCTTAACAGACCCATCACAAGCACGGAAATTGAAACTGTAATCAAAAATCTTCCAGCAAACAAAAGCCCAGGTCCAGATGGCTTCACAGCTGAATTCTACCAAAAATTTAGAGAAGAGCTAACACCTATCCTGCTCAAACTCTTCCATAAAATTGCAGAGGAAAGTAAACTTCCAAACTCATTCTATGAGGCCACCATCACCCTAATACCAAAACCTGACAATGTTCCACAAAAAAAGAAAACTACAGGCCAATATCACTGATGAACATAGATGCAAAAATCCTTAACAAAATTCTAGCAATCAGAATCCAACAACACATTAAAAAGATCATACACCATGACCACGTGGGCTTTATCCCAGGGATGCAAGGATTCTTCAATATCCACAAATCAATCAATGTAATATACCACATTAACAAATTGAAAAATTAAAACCACATGATTATCTCAATAGATGCAGAGAAAGCCTTTGACAAAATTCAACACACATTTATGATAAAAACTCTCCAGAAAGCAGGAATAGAAGGAACATACCTCAACATAATAAAAGCTATATATGACAAACCCATAGCAAACATTATCCTCAATGGGGAAAAATTGAAAGCATTTCCTCTAAAGTCAGGAACAAGACAAGGGTGCCCACTTTCACCATTACTATTCAACATAGTTTTGGAAGTTTTGGCCACAGCAATCAGAGCAGAAAAGAAATAAAAGGAATCAAATTGGAAAAGAAGAAGTAAAACTCTCACTGTTTGAAGATGACATGATCCTCTACATAGAAAACCCTAAAGACTCCACCAGAAAATTACTAGAAATAATCAATGACTATAGTAAAGTTGCAGGATATAAAATCAACACACAGAAATCCCTTGCATTCCTATACACTAATAGTGAGAAAACAGAAAGAGAAATTAAGGAAACAATTCCATTCACCATTGCAATGGAAAGAATAAAATACTTAGGAATATATCTACCTAAAGAAACTAAAGACCTATATATAGAAAACTATAAAACACTGGTGAAAGAAATCAAAGAGGACACTAATAGATGGAGAAATATACCATGTTCATGGATTGGAAGAATCAGTATAGTGAAAATGAGTATACTACCCAAAGCAATTTATAGATTAAAGGCAATCCCTATCAAGCTACCAACAGTATTCTTCACAGAGCTAGAACAAATAATTTCACAATTTGTATGGAAATACAAAAAAACCTCGAATAGCCAAAGCGATCTTGAGAAAGAAGAATGGAACTGGAGGAATCAACCTACCTGACTTCAGGCTCTACTACAAAGCCACAGTTATCAAGACAGTATGGTCCTGGCACAAAGACAGAAATATAGATCAATGGAACAAAATAGAAAGCCCAGAGATAAATCCACGCACATACGGACACCTTATCTTTGACAAAGGAGGCAAGAATATACAATGGATTAAAGGCAATCTCTTTAACAAGTGGTGCTCGGAAATCTGGTCAACCACTTGTAAAAGAATGAAACTAGAACACTTTCTAACACCATACACAAAAATAAACTCAAAATGGATTAAAGATCTAAACATAAGACCAGAAACTATAAAACTCCTAGAGGAGAACATAGGCAAAACACTCTCTGACATACATCACAGCAGGATCCTCTATGACCCACCTCCCAGAATATTGGAAATAAAAGCAAAAATAAACAAATTGGACCTAATTAACCTTAAAAGCTTCTGCACATCAAAGGAAACTATAAGCAAGGTGAAAAGACAGCCTTCAGAATGGGAGAAAATAATAGCAAATGAAGCAACTGACAAACAACTAATCTCAAAAATATACAAGCAACTCCTACAGCTCAACTCCAGAAAAATAAATGACCCAATCAAAAAATGGGCTAAAGAACTAAACAGACATTTCTCCAAAGAAGGCATACAGATGGCTAACAAACACATGAAAAGATGCTCAACATCACTCATTATCAGAGAAATGCAAATCAAAACCACTATGAGGTACCATTTCACACCCGCCAGAATGGCTGCCATCCAAAAGTCTACAAATAATAAATGTTGGAGAGGGTGTGGAGAAAAGGGAACCCTCTTACACTGTTGGTGGGAATGCAAACTAGTACAGCCACTATGGAGAACAGTGTGGAGATTCCTTAAAAAACTGGAAATAGAACTGCCTTATGATCCAGCAATCCCACTGCTGGGCATACACACTGAGGAAACCAGAAGGGAAAGAGACACGTGTACCCCAATGTTCATCGCAGCACTGTTTATAATAGCCAGGACATGGAAGCAACCTAGATGTCCATCAGCAGATGAATGGATAAGAAAGCTGTGGTACATATACATAATGGAGTATTACTCAGCCATTAAAAAGAATTCATTTGAATCAGTTCTAATGAGGTGGATGAAAGTGGAGCCTATTATACAGAGTGAAGTAAGCCAGAAGGAAAAACACCAATACAGTATACTAACGCATATATATGGAATTTAGAAAGATGATAACAATAACCCTGTGTACGAGACAGCAAAAGAGACACTGATGTATGGAACAGTCTTATGGACTCTGTGGGAGAGGGAGAGGGTGGGAAGATTTGGGAGAATGGCATTGAAACATGTAAAATATCATGTATGAAATGAGATGCTAGTCCAGGTTCAATGCACGATAGTGGATGCTTGGGGCTAGTGCACTGGGACGACCCAGAGGGATGGTATGGGGAGGGAGGGGGGAGGAGGGTTCAGGATGGGGAGCACATGTATACCTGTTATGGATTCATTTTGATATTTGGCAAAACTAATACAAGTGTGTAAAGTTTAAAAATAAAATAAAATTAGAAATCAAAAAATAAATAATATATAATAAAAAATAAATAAATAAATACAATGCCCTTCAAGATGACCTGTAAAACTCCTGTTTGCATAACTGCTTGCTATCTTTCATCTTCCTAAGTTATTTCCTCTTAGATTCTTAAATAGAACAATGTGTGTACTTCTACTAGATTGTACACTGTAATGATACAAGAACTAGGCATCATTATGTGCTTCCTAATGCCTATCACCAAATGCTATGCACAGTAGAAACTCAGTGAACACTCAGTGATTAGTAGAACTATGGTCCTACTCTATAGTGAAAAATTCAAAGGCTATTGAACTGGATTCTGTTCTTCCCCACTCATGAGCAGTGTGACATTGAATTTAATCTCTCATTTTTAGTTTCATCATTTGTAAAAGGCAATAATAACTAAACAGGTTGCAGTAAATATTAGATGACATTCTATATAAAATAAATAAAGTAAACATGATATTATATGTAAAGGTGTCTTCTTCTTAAGGTCAGAAATCTCTCTGAGGTGGCTCAATGCTAAAGAATCCTCCTGTAGCCCTATCTCTGGGTTGGAAAGATCCCCTAGAGAAGGGCATGGCAACCCACTCCAGTATTCTTGCCTGGGAAGTCCCATGGAAAGAGGAGCCTGGTTGGCTACAGTCCATGGTGTTGCAAGGAGTTGGACACGACTGAGCATGCATGCACGGCCTCTCTCAATCCCAGTAACATCAAAGTTGCACATCCTCTTCCATGGCACTTTGCGGGCTTTCAAAATGTCTACACAAGAGTCTGAATTTTACCCAAAGTGTCACAGTTTAACAAGGAAGCAATGAACAGGAGACATTTTGTGGGGTGTAAATTCATATAGGATTGCTAAACATAGTGTTGGGTCTTATTATTATTTTCTAACTTCCTTTCATTATGAATCAAAGTAATTCTAACCATGAGTTTGTTTTCTACATCTGTGGGTTTATTTCTGCTTTGTATTTAAGTTCATTTGTATCATTTTTTTTTAGATTCCACATATAAGCAACATCATATTTGTCTTTGGCTTACTTCACTTAGTGTGATAATCTCGTTCTAGGTCCATCCATGTTACTGCAAATAGCATTATTTCATTCTTTTTAGTGCTGAGGAATATTCCATTGTATATGTGTGTGTATGTATATATGCCACATCTTCTTTATACGTTCATCTGTTAGTGGACCCTAGGTTGCTTCCATGTCTTGGCAATCAATCGTATATAGTGCTGCAGTGAACATGGTCCATGTATCTTTTCAAATTATGTTTTTCTCCTAGTGTTGTCTTGATACTGACATACACTCCAGCCCACCTGCCTTACCTATATTTCCATATATTCTGAGTGAGTCAGTCTGCCTTTTTTTTTTTTTTTTTTGGTTTTTAAGAAATCTGGATATTTCCTAGTTAATAGTTATCTCCATGTGCACATCTGAACCCCTTCATGGTTTCTTTGTAAGTGTATTATTAGAGAAGCTTAGAGTAACTTCATAACAACATAGAAAGTAACCATATACAAACTCTCTTTTAACTGTAAACTGTTTCTCTATCACTCCTAATACTCATAGACTGAAAGGTCATCAGAAATGAGCTTGTCTTTGGGGAGAACAAGAGTAGAAAACAGAGAAATGAAGGAAATAATGAAATTACTTCAGTTGAGGATGCAAGGGTGGGTAAATGCCCTTTGCTTGGAAAAAAGATAAATTTCTTACTAGAGGAGAAATCTCTTAAAATATTCATCTGTGCCAGTGATTAACTCTATTGCAAATTTTGTTGCATTAGGCAGAGACTGCAAGAAACAACTAGTGTATATGCCTTGGTATAGTAAAAAAAAAAAAGTGAACAGAAAGAATATTTCATTTATCTAGTTATTGAATAGCCTGAAGATAGAGCAGTTGAATACTATTTGTAATTTGTGTGTGTGTATGTGTCTGTGAGCAAAGCTGTGTTTGACACATCCATTTTTTCTGACTTAAAAACAATATTTTAATAGATAATTGTGGTTTAAATAACTGATTGATGTCTGACAGAAAGTTCTTTTATTGCTTACATGTAAAAATACCTAGGAGGGGTTGGGACTGACAGTAACCATCAGAAGACTTCAAAACTCAAACAAGAATCTAGTTGACAGCAGGATGTTCAGTATAGAAAATAGTTTCAGCGCTGACACTTTATTCTCAGGTTTAGTATCTATCCATATATATACCAAATATTTGTGCAAAAGACAGTGTAGTGTGGGGGGGATGAAAGCTGAACTTGTAACTTGGACATAGGGATTAGATTCCAGCTGAGTTCTTTCTACTGGTACTGTCTTGGAGATTTATGTCTCTGAGAAAAACATTCTTTGTTTTTAAATTATCTCTAAGGATCTTTTGGGCTCTAAATTTCTATGATACTCTGATCCTGTCTTATCTTTTTAAAGATATTATGTGTTGGAAAATATGTAGATAGATCAATAGATGTATGTATGGGTGAGTGGAGAAATGACAATATATATACACACATATATATGCACAATATATACACACATAAATATATGCATATATATATGACCATATATGTGTGTGTGTAACACATACAGATTTTTCCATGCATGGGTGTCTATATAAGGTGACATGGTTACTTTCATAAACATGAGACTTTTTCATTTGCAAATATGAAAATATTCATTTCAAATATGAAAATAAATCATCTATCCTCTGTTATTTAAGAGGTAAGGCCTCTTCACAGCAAATGGGTCTTGAAAGAGATTTTAAGATTATGAAAGATGCATTAAAATAATCCACAAATATTCATATGCATGTGTTGTGAAAATACTACTTAATGGATACAAATACAAAAGGTACAAATATAAAAGTATCATGAATATATCCATAAAGAATCCTAATATTGAAAATTTACTGGGCAGTGCTAAGTAAATGACTATCAGGAATCTGATCTTGACCAAATAATGACTTTCACTTTTGATGTATAGAAAGGGGCTTTCGTGGTGGCTCAGATGGTAAAGAATCCACTTGCATTGCAGGAGACCTGGGTTTGATCCCTGGGTTGGGGAGATTCCCTGGAGGAGGGCATGGCAACCCATTCCAGTATTCTTGCCTGGAAAATCCCCATGGACAGAGGAGCCTGGCAGGCTACAGTCCATGGGGTTGCAAAGAGTCACACATGACTGAATGACTAGGCACAGTACATAAATACTATTAGCAGAAACATATTTTTCTATCAGTAACCTTCATAAAAATAAATCTCACATAAATGACAAACAATTAGTGGAATCTACATTTTACTTCTTTAACCAACATATTTGGTGGCTCAGATGGTAAAAATCGGCTTGCAATGCTGGAGGCTTGGGTTCAATCCCTGGGTCAGGAAGATCCCCTGGAGAAGGAAATGGCAACTCACTCTGGTATTCTTGCCTGGAAAATTCCATGTATGGAGGAGCCTGGCAGGCTACAGTCCATGGGGTCGCAAAGAGTTGGACACGACTGAGCAACTAAAAGTGACCATGTAATCATCAAACTTTAAAGCTGGAAAAAGCCTCATTCGTTTTCAAATGAAAAAACATTAAGTGGGTCATTAAATGAGTTTTTATAAAGTTTCATGGCAAGAGAATGACAGGTATAGAATTTTAAACCCATGCCTCTGGTGCCATTGCTCTTTCCATTGTACCATGTTTATCCCCAACATTTCATCAATCAAAACATACACACACACACACACACACACACACACACACGTACATATAAAGACCCAGGATTTACTCTTCAACTTGCTTTCAAACATACGGAAACTTTATGGATTCAATCTTCCAGGTAGTATTTCAGAGCAGATAAGCCAAATCCTATTTCTCTCACTTGGTTTCAAGCATTGTTTAGCCTCTAATTATTCATTAGGAATTTCAACTATGGGTCAACATTCAAATTTGTGATGGCCATGCTGTGGACTCCATTGTCTTGAGAGAAAAACTTACATACTAAAGCATCTGGGTGGGTGAAAGGAACACAAGGAGAAGAAAATAGAGGAAAGGTATTTGTGAATTTGTAGTGAGTTGTTGCTTTTATACCTTTTTATCTTTTTGAGTTAATCTTTCTTTTTTATGAGAAATGAATAGAAATAAAAGCTAAAAAATGTCTCTTAGTCACTTGGCAATTTCTTTTTATCCTCTTTTTCTCAGGTAACATCTCTTCCAGGAATCCTCCCATACCCTGGAAAAGATAATTCCAATTGTTTCTCCTTTTAGTTTCTACAGAGTTCCTTTGATATTTGCGGAATTGCTATTTGATGTGATAGTGGAAGAGCCCATTTGAGCCACTTCCTGTTACTAAGTTTAGAGGGAATGCTGGGTTTGGGTCACATTTCTTCTTGGCAGAGGTCATAAGGTGCCCTGACATGAAATTGCTCAGTCATTCTAAGGGTCCCTAGCCAATTCACCTTCTTCTTTAGACCTTTCAGAGCTCATATTTGGTTGTCTCATATTGTTTCCAGGATATATAGTTGGGCTTTTAAATGGGGAGCAGGGCAAGAGGAGCATAAACCATCTTATATGGATTAGAAGTCCTCTCTGTACCTTTTAAGTGGTCACCTGATTGGGACATGCTCACTCTGGATAATTTCCCAATCAACTGTGCTGTTTATCATAATCTGATAATGGGAACAATATTCCATCACATTTACAGGTCTCATACTCAAGTGGAGAGGCTACTTTGAGGATCATTAGGCATCATCTTAGAATTCTGTCACCCACAGAAGTTGTATGTGAATGTACTGAAGCATTAATTAAGCAATTATAATCATTTGGAAGACTGGAACCTGTTAGGATAGTATGAAAACCAAGTACTGTTATAATTATTCTACTCACAGTAGATGAAGTACACCTGGTATCAGAAATGCTTGATAAGAACCAGAATATTCAAACAAATTTCAGTATTAGTTAATGTCAATTTCAGAGGTTTGATCTAAGTCTTCATGTATGGCCATGCAGATATCTTCTGTGTGAAAAATATGCTAGCTGAAAGGTGAATTTAAAAACTTCACCACCACTCCCCAATTATATTTTGTGTTACTTGCAAATACTTTGGCTACCAGCAATTCACATAGGAAATAAAGGTCAGTGATGTTTCTGACTAAATTTTTAGAGCAGGTTTATACTTAATACTACCTGCATTTGTACATGTTGCAATTGTACAAAGTTATGACTGTTGCTTTAGGTTGTAATATGATGTACTCTCACCTGTATCAGGATGGAAATTGTTAAGCAAAATTTTTTGCACTGGCCAATAGGGTCTTTTCCAATAGTCGGTTCTTCCCATCAGGTGGCCATAGTATTGGAGCTTCAGCTTCAGCATCAGTCCTTCAGGTTAGATTTGACTGTGAACTATTGAACTGCTTTTGAACTGTGGTGTTGAAGAAGACTCTTGAGAGTCCCTTGGACTGCAACGAGATCCAACCAGTCCATTCTAAAGGAGATCAGTCCTGGGTGTTCTTTGGAAGGAATGATGCTGAAGCTGAAACTCCAGTACTTTGGCCACCTCATGCAAAGAGTTGACTCATTGGAAAAGACTCTGATGCTGGGAGGGATTGGGGGCAGGAGGAGAAGGGGACGACAGAGGATGAGATGGCTGGATGGCATCACTGACTCGATGGATGTGAGTTTGAGTGAACTCCGGGAGTTGGTGATGGACAGGGAGGCCTGGTGTGCTGCAGTTCATGGGGTTGCAAAGAGTCGGACACGACTGAGGGACTGAATTGAACTGAACTGACTGAACTACTGACAAAAGATTAGAAGTCAGGAGGAAAGAAGGTAAGGGTTATTCATTTCTGTGAGGCTCCTTCTCCAAAACTTTGGATTGACAATGGCTGCCATTTTCTCAGTTTATAGCTCTTGCTGGGTGGACTTCTACAACTCTTAAGACATTTGGGGTTGCAGGAACTACTATCTCTCTATGCCCCTTCAAACCTAGAGGTTCTAATACTGGCTTCTCAGTTGCTAGCCTCTGGGTACTTCATCATCTTTTGGTTTCTCTTCATTATTTTCACATTTTAGTCTCCTCATTAAATGATATTCCATCACTCTTTTAAAGTGTGCCATCAGCTTTTGGTTGGACTCTGACTAATACATTGGTAGTGGGGAATAGGAGAAACTTTAAGGTAGTACTAGGAGGATGGGATAAACTTCTGGAGAGAGATCGGAAGAGAAGGGTTTCAAAGCTTTTTATGGCGTTCTATGAATATAACATGACTTTTGTATGTGAATGACTCTAATACCGTCTTAAATTGCTTCTTAATTATTTAGTTGAGTTCCTGTTTCTTTGCATACACAACCAGGATTGAACAGGGCCAAGCAATATCTGGGATTTATATGACTAGAAGATACTACTAGTATCCATCTGGATTGATTATATCATACTAGAACATTTCGCTCATGGCATTAGGAATATCCCAACCCAGTGCACACACTAAGTTTCTATTGAAATTCAATGCACTGCTATGGTGTGTAATTCATTTTTATTGTCAAATAGAACAACATTGTTTGACTTTTTGATATTTCCTTTTATTATGAAACAGAAATTGGGGAAAGCCCAATAATTTCTTCAGGAACAAGTAATTCAGTTCATATTGTTACATATAGATTCAGATTGTTATGTTTAAACGTAAATAACTCTAAAAGTGTACATGAGGCAGCTGACTGTTGTCCATCACTGTAACATTTTATATATCTGAGAATTCAGATCTCACATAGAATTATCTGCCTCAGAGGGATCCATTACTGGCCCACGACAAATAGGACAGGTTGTGTGCTCAGACAGCCAGTGATCAATGCAGTGATCATGATACTCATGAGAGCAAGGTAGGATGCGTAGTGTGTTGCCTGTGGTGTACTCTGTGATACAAATGCTACAGGCTTTAAATGCCTCATTCTCTCCAAAATATCTTAAAGCCAAGTTGTCAATCTGTGCTTTGGTAAGTCCTGTTGGTTCGTATGGGTCATCTTCATTTAGTAGGAAAAACTGATCAAGATTAAGGGAGGGCCAAGAGTCACTATCATCAAATATTATTGGGGACATTCGTCTACCTTCTTGCCTGGTCTCTGATAAGCCTGCTGATAACCTTCTTTCTTCACTGTCTTCAAACATCAGTGAGCTAATTTCTGAATCTTCATCACTTGAGCTAGAACTGGACAGAGGACTAGTATGGTAGCTAGATATATAATTGGGGATTGAACCTGAAATCAGTGTGAAACTTGAATCAGGATCATATCTAGCATTTGAAGCAGAAGTAGGTCTACTACTACTACCACTAGGTCCATGTCTTTCATTTGGTGACTCTGTTCTTTTCATGTTTTCACTTGGAGGTGAGACACTATGCTCTAAATTACTGCCACTGTCCATAAGATTACTTGAGTTACTAAATCCTGTCATTGTCTGCCATAATGTACTCTGAGTTGGAACAGATGTTGTATCACTTAAACTAGTATTTAAAATTCTATGAATGGGATTTCTGATGGTATTGACATAAGCACTCTCATTGGCCTCATCAGAATGTGAAAACATTGGCTTCAGTTCTTCTTGCTCACTTTCTGAAGTGGTAGTGTTGTTTGGTGAGTCAGATGTTAACTGAGTTCTACTAATTCTGCTGTCTCTCTGAGAACATGCTTGACAATGAACTGGTCCTACTTCAAGATTGAAAGGTGTGGTTGGATTTGTTTCCCTCACTTCCCAAGATTCACTACTGCACATTGTGTCTGAATAACATTCTCCATGAACAGCATTACTAGTTTCAGAAGTTTCAATAAGACCCCTATTTTGCAACTCATGTCCAGGCATTTGCTGTCTCAATGTTTCTTCATGCCCAGTTCTAGAAAAGTTATCATTCTCACTTATGAGAGGTTGTTTAAAAGTCTGAGATGGTGTATCTTCATTAATTCTTTGAAAAATTTCCCACAGTGAATGTGGAGGTGACCAACTGTCATTCCTTGCTCTGGTTCTCCGATAGACTGGGCTCATACTTTTTGCCCTTCTCTGACTTCTTGTCGGTGGGACTTCCATTAATGTTTCCGTTGCATCTTGTTCTGATGTAGATGGTCTTGTAAGTAGTGACTCAGATTGTGGATTTTCCACTTGCCTTTGGCTGTCTTCCGTATCTTCTCTTCTGGAAAGTTTTGCAGATGCTACACATTCATTCTCTGGATTTGAGTTTTCGTCATCAAGGTCAAGATTTATTTCTAAGCTGAATCTGAGCTCATCACTGTTAGCACTAATTTGGCTCTCTTCTCTCCAAGACTGATTTTCTTTTTGTTCACTTGTCACATTTTCAGTTTGTCCGAAAGTGGTAAGCCAGTCTAGTGGAGAGTCATCACTAGACAGATTATCTGAAGCATCTCTTCTATCTGTTAATTAAAAAAAGGAGGGGGAGAGGGGCCATAAAAGAACTACCAAAAATGGAACCATCATAAAACAGCACTCTGAAACTTTTTTTAAAAAGCAAACAAAAATGAGAACTTAAACACTCAGATGTTTTCAACTGATTTCACATTTACAGAGTTAATATTTTAAAAGCTTTATTATCTAGATTTATTAGTAAAGGCAGGGAAGTTTCAATTCCATCTGAAAAAGAGTACACTACTCCTAGATAAATTTAGAGTCTGTTTTTCAATATTACATCATAAACACAGCCCACTGTGGGAGGACTGTCAAGAGACAACAGTTTTTTTCAGTCAAAACACCAAAGCAGTTAAACCAGGTAAACACCAGTTAAGGTACAGTGCTAGTATTTTAATTCAATTGGTATTATTGTCTAATTCTCATTAGTCTCCAATATTACTGCTCCTAGGCTGTTATATGCTTTTAATAATGTATAAGTTGTTTTAAAATACAAGATTATTGCCCCAATATAAACAAAGTTTATAGGTTTAAAAGTATTTGAATTTTGAATACTTCTTAATATTACCAAGATTTTTAATTGGCATTAAGCTTAAAGTCAGATCAAATGAATAGACTGAACCTAGTGTGGCACATATAAGACCATATTCCAGAACCAAAGTATTATAGTATCCTCTTCATTCGATAGTAAAATCCTCTATTTTACACTGAGAGAGAAGGCACTAGATCTAAGGTTCCAGCAGGGTTTCTCAGCCTTAGAACTATTTACATTTTGGCACTGGGCAATTCTTATTTTGGGGCACTACCCTGTGCATTGTGTCATATTTGGCAGCATCCCTGGCCTCTGCCCACTAGATGCTAGTAACACCCATGCCTCCCTCTGTGACAACCAAAAACATCTCCAGCTATTGTCAAATGTCCCTTGGGGTGGGGGAGAGCAAAACTGTCCCCAGTTGAGAACTACTTGATTAGAATATAAAATATTTCTTTTTGCCTTTTTTTTTTTTTAACACATCTATATGGATAGAGAGGGTTTCCCTAATAAGTCAGTTGGTAAAGAATCTGCCTGCAATGCAGGAGACCCCCGTTCAGTTCAGGAAGATCCACACTGGAGAACGGATAGGCTACCCACTCCAGTATTCTTTGGCTTCCCTTGTGGCTCAACTGGTAAAGAATACACCTACAAAGCGGGAGACCTGGGTTCCATCCCTGGGTTGGGAAGATCCCCTCCACTCCAGTATTCTGGCCTGGAGAATTCCATGGACTGTATAGTCCATGGGGTTGCAGAGTCTGACACGACTGAGCGACTTTCACTTTCATAGAGAATATAATTTGGGACATAGGAGGGACTTTCCATTGAGGTACAAAACCATAAAGCAAACAAAAACCAACGGTCTACTTCACACTGTTTCCCAATTAAAACAATCCAAATGTGAATCAGGAAAAAACAAACAAACAAAAAAACCCTACTCTGGCCTTCTCACCGCAAACCAAGTAAATGTCAGTTCTTTTTTTATGAGAAGTTCCTTACCAAGTAATTTATGCCACTTCTGTATATTTACTATTTACTATTATGAAGTGATTATTTAATACTATAAAGTTGCTTTCTCATCCCATCCTATTCCCCCCAAAGAGAAATATACCTGTATTTTCATCTGAGTTTTGTGGTAGGTTTTCTTTCATTAATTGAAGCCTCTGCCGCAACTCTTCTTCGGTACTTTCACCTAGGGGGCCGAGCAAATTGTTGTCCCTCATAAGTATGTAATCTTCTTCACTCAGATCACTTACGAATTGGAAGTAATCATCTTCTCGAGCCAATCGGTCCTTCTGACCTCTGTGTCGGACCGAAACTCTGTCTTCTTCATCGTCGGAATCTGAGCTTTCCATCTCGATGAACAACTGAAAAATTATCTGAATTTCATGACATACTGCTGAAACGCAAAAGCCGCTGTCAGGTAGTCTTCAGCTTCTGCTTCCGCCCGGGAGTGACCGGAACACGCTCAGTCAGATAACCGTCCGCCTGGGTTTCCTGCTGCTCCGCTACTCCACTATTGCATCTCAGCTCCGTAGCCTCTGGTGAGGCAATAATTGTCTGTACCTCATAACTTGCTTAGACGTTGCCTAGGCATCCATTGTCTTCCTTATGTAACTGAGTAGGTTGGGTGTCATTTCATTCAAAAGCAGCCAATATTTCTGAGGGTTTATAATGTACCAAGCACCATCCTTCACCGTCTGCCCCACCACCACCACCTCCACCCCTCCCCTGCCCCCGCAGACTATTCTCAGGCTTTCAGAAAGCTTTTTCATTCACTACATTTAATACAACAACCTGCTTCAAAATGCCATGCCAAAGTCAGCCTCATTAAATGTAGCATTTCTCATTTTTAGGGACCGAGGGACCGCTGCCTTTTCTCCTCGTGAATTCCTCAGATCGTAGACTCTCACTAAGAAAGTAGTTCACAATTTTTGATAATTCCGCAGGGTCTTAGTTGAATCTCTTCAGTGTGTCCTCTCCCTTTTAACTCTTAATGGCTTCGTCTTGATTATACGACCCCTCAATCCTGTTTCAAACAAACAGAAAACACCAAAACTTGGGCAGGCTTTTCTGTTCATCCAGGAATTTCTTCTCCACAG
This sequence comes from Bos mutus, assembly GCF_027580195.1. Taxonomy (NCBI): domain Eukaryota; kingdom Metazoa; phylum Chordata; class Mammalia; order Artiodactyla; family Bovidae; genus Bos; species Bos mutus. The sequence continues at coordinate 97,160,522 of NC_091646.1, forward strand.
AAGCATTCGGTTTCGTTTTTGTCCTTGTGTCTCTTGCAAACGAAACTAGTCAGACTATCACAGGAACTTTGAAAAATGGATCTGTCTGTGATAGTTATTTTACCTGTGGTAATGAGTACCAACTTTGCTGATTTTGCTCCATGTGTCTTAGTGCAACCCGTATGGCTGTATTTATTGGTGAAAATAAACCAACGCTTATTTGTAATGCTACCTGAAGGAGACCTCTGCGATTTTCTGGACTCGTCAATACTACCAGCCCCACTTAACACGTGTTTGAAAGTTTTTCATTCAAATTATTCATGTAAAGACAAGATTTGGCTACTGAATTTGAGATTATTTAATTTGACTTATTTAATAATTAGTCGATCCAACATAAACTGGGTCAGTTATTGTCCTAGCTCTAGAGATATGTCAATTGTTGGAGCAGTTTGTACTCCCAAGTTAGTGGGAAACACCATCTAAAAACTATCACAATACAATATATTTTAGAATAGATTTATATATGCCTTATTGTATAAGTACAGAGGATTGTGCAACAATTATTTATTGGCATTTCACAGAGGTAATATATTTAAATCTGAATCTTTAAATATACTTATTAGTTTCTATAGATGGAAAATGGCAGTTATGTGCTGGTAGAGAAAAGCTCTGTCAGAAAAAGTAGACTTGAAAGACCTTGGCTTATTTGAGCAACTGTGGCCACAATTTTGGGGTAGGGGTGGAAATATGGAATTAATCTCAGAAAGGATAACTGACACAAGCTGTAAATAGAGTTTTGATTTTTTAAATGTAAGAAATAGGATACTGATTAAGATGTTTTGGTATATTTTGAGAAAAAGTAGTGAATTTTATTTTTGCTTGCTTAGTGTCCCTGTAACAACTTGTGCTAATAGCATCCTGATTTTCATGGTGGAACAACTCATTCTACAACACTAGTCCAGTTGGTTTAGGTTTAGCTGAATTCACTACCATGGCTAAAGGAAAGGACATATGATGCAGCCATGTCCAATCAGCATGTCTCAAATTGGTTATGGTAATTGGTCAAAGCATGAGCATGTGAACAAAAGTACATTTAAGAGCTAAATCTGAAATGTTAGCTAGAACTACTGATAATGAGAAATCCTTTTCCACTGAGGTTAGTTACAAAGGTAGTAAGATACAAACATAAAGATACTTGTGGCTATGTTATATACCGAGAATGAGGAAAATTGGCATAAATAGACAGAGGAAAACAAAGATTCAGAAAGAACAAGATATTTGAGGAAAAAAAAAATGAGAAGTACCTGAAGCTAGATGTGCCTTAGGATTTTTAGATCTTTAAAACAATGTATTTCATTTGTAAAACTATAAGCTTATGATTGGAAAACTCATAATAGTTGTCTAGGAGAGTGATATGATTGTTGATGATATAGTAGTAGTTGTTAATTCCCTCAGTCATGTCCAACTCTTTGTGACCCCAAGGACTACAGCATGCCAGGCTTTTCTGTCCTTTACCATCTACCAGAGCTTGCTCAAATTCATATCCATTGAGTCGGTGGATAGTTAGATGTAAAAAAGAAATTTGATAGAGGGGAGGTGGTCAGGGAATGAGTGAAATAGGTGTGGGAGATTAAGTAGTACAAACTTCCAGTTTAAAATAAAGGAGTCAAAGGGATGAAATGTACAGTGTGGAGAATATAGGTGATAGTAATGTAATATCTCTGTAGGATGACAGATGGTAACTAGGCTTGTGATCATTTTATAATATACAGAAATATCTAGTTTCTACGTTGTACACCAGAGACAAACAGTGTTGTAGGCCAAGTATACTTCAAGAGACAAACAAACAAACTCATAGAAAAATAGATAAGATTTGTGGTTACCAGAGGTGGGGGGGGGTGGGGGTTGGATGAAGGTGGTCAAAAGGTGCATAATTCTAGTTACAAAATAAATAAGTATAGGAATGTAATGTACATTAGTCATGTTGTATATGAAAGATGTTAAGAGTAAATCCTAAGAGTTCTCATCACAAGGAAAAAGATATTATTTCTCTTTTATTTTATCTCTATATGAGGTGATAGACGTTTGCTAAATTTATCATGGTTATCATTTCATGATGTATGTAAGTGTAAGAGAACAAAACTTGCCACCCCAAAATGTTTCTTTGGCATGTAGATTATTTCAAGCTGGAGGAAAAAAATCTAGGCCCAAAAGTCTCAGGAAGAAAGTTTGACCTTGCTCCTAACTGCCTAAAAATTTTACATAAAGGGCCTATTCCCCAGTAGAGCTATCACCAGAGATATCTACAAAGAATATGGCTAGTTGTGGTGGGGAAAACACAGCAGAGCCTAGAGATCTAAGACAGGTCTGTGTCCTATTGTCTGCATGGCCCATTTACCAAACATTTCCTTTTCTGTCTTTATATGAACCACTTTGCTTTCCTTTGAAGTCTCAAATACTATCCATGACATCCTCTTTTGTCTTTAGTTAAAGATGGTATTTAAGTTGAGGGTTTCAGCCATATGTTCATGTTTTTAAACTTTGATTTTTTTTCTGGTTAATTTGTCTTATGATGTTTTACTTCTTAGACCAGCTGGAAGAATCTAGATGGGTAAAGGAAAATTTCTTACTGCCCAACATAATTCAAATCATTATGCTGTGTGCCTTTAACTTAGTCTTAAACATCAATGTCAATTATATCTCCAAAACCTGGTAGAGAAAATAAATAATTTATAATTAAGTTGCCATGTAAAACTTATTTGTTTTTGTCCAGCCTATAAAATTAATATGTTCATATAATTTGAATTTAATTGGATTTAGTTTTTTATGAAAAATAAGAAAACAGAATATTTATGGCATTCATTAGTTTAATAAGTATTTATTAGGCATTGAAATTGTGTAAAGTTGAAAGAAATAAGCATTTTCATTTGATTATGAGTAAAATGTAGTTATGACATATTGATATAATGTTAATATTGTGAATAAATTTCCTACATCTTTGTACCTTGAGATCCTCTCAAAATGTCCTTATATTTGCATGCATTTCATTTATTATACAATGTATTCTGATACTTTGGCCCAGTAATACTCATTTAATTCTTATATGAAGATAAAATATCCTGAGGTGAAGTATCAGTGAACGTTTGATTTATATTAAGAAACAGAATGACCCTGGTGGGAACTAAAATGTCTTTCACTAATACCTTAATAAAGAGTAAGATAATGTTTTATGACCAATTAGCTCCCTAGTGGGATTTTAAGGATGCCTAAGTCAAGAGATACCTTGAGTAACAGGCAAATTTGTCCTTGGAGTACAAAATGAAGCAGGGAAAATGCTAACAGAGTTTTGCCAAGAGAACACACCAATCATAGCAAACACCCTCTTCCAACAACACAAGTGATGACTCTACACATGGACATCACCAGATGGTCAATACCAAAATCAGATTGATTACATTCTTTGCAGCCAAAGATGGAGAAGCTCTATACGGTCAGCAAAAACAAGACCAGAGCCAACTGTGGCTGAGATCAAGAGCTCATTGCAAAATTCAGACTTAATTGAAGAAAGTAGGGAAAACACTAGACCATTCAGGTATGAAAGTGAAAGTGAAAGTAGCTCAGTCATGTCCAACTCTTTGCGACCCTATGGACCCTATGGAGAGTCCATGGAATTCTCCAGGCCAGAATACTGGAGTGGGTAGCCTTTCCCTTCTCAAGGGGATATTTCCAACCCAGGGGTTGAACCCAGGTCTTCCGTATTGCAGGTGGTTTCTTTACCAGTTGAGCCACAAGGGATGCCCAAGAATACTGGAGTGGGTACTGAAGAGGACTATTCCTTCTCCAGCAGATCTTCCCAACCCAGGAATAGAACGAGGGTCTCCTGCATTGCAGGCAGATTCTTTACCAACTGAGCTATCAGGGAAGCCCAACCATTCATGTATGACCTAAATCAAATCCCTTACCATAATACAGTGGAAGTGACAAATAGATTTAGGGGCCCATTCAGGTGTGACCTAAATCAAATCCCTTACGATTATACAGTGGAAGTACAAATAGATTCAAGGGATTAGATCTGATAGAGTGCCTGAAGAACTATGGACAGAGGTTCATGACTTTGTACAGGAGGCAGTGATCAAGACCATACCCAAGAAAAAGAAATGTAAAAAGGCAAAATGGTTTTCTGAGGAGGCCTTAAAAATAGCTGAGTTAAGAAGAGAAGCTAAAGGCAAAGGAGAAAAGGAAAGAAATACCCATCTGAGTGCAGAGTTCCAAAGAAAAGCAAGGAGGGATAAGAAAGTCTTCCTCAGTGATCAATGCAAGGAAATAGAGAAATACAATAGAATGGGAACGATTAGAGATCTCTTCAAGAAAATTAGAGATACCAAGGGAACATTTCATGCAAAGACTGACACACTAAAGGACAGAAATGGTATGAACCTAAGAGAAACAGAAGATATTAAGAAAAGGTGGGGAGAATGCACAGAAGAACTATACAAAAAAGATCTTCATGACTCAGATAACCATGGTGCTGTGATCACTGACCTAGGGCCAGACATCCTGGAATACGAAGTCAAGTGGGCCTTAGGAAGCATCACTACAAAGTTAATGGAGGTGATGGTATACCAGCTGAGCTTCTTCAAATCCTAAAAGATGATGCTGTTAAAGTGTCACACTCAATATGCCAACAAATCTGAAAAAATCAGTAGTGGCCATAGGTCATTTTTCATTCCAATCCCAAAGAAAGGCAGTGCCAAAAAACGTCCAAACTACTGCACAATTGCACTCATCTCACGTTTTAGCAAAGTAATGCTCAAAATTCTCCAAGTGAGGCTTCAACAGGATGTGAACCGAGAACATCTAGATTTTCAAGCTGGATTTAGAAAAGGCAGAGGAACCAGAGATCAAATTGCCAATATCCGTTGGGTCATTGAAAAAAAACAAGAGAGTTCCAGAAAAAAACATCTATTTCTGCTTTATTGACTATGCCGATGCCTTTGTCTGTGTAGAGCACAACAAACTGTGGAAAATTCTGTAAGTAAGGAGAATACCAGACCACCTGACCTGCCTCCTGAGAAAACTGTATGCAGGAAAACAACCAACATTTAAAACCCAACATGGAATAATGGACTGGTTCCAAATTGGGAAAGGAGTATGTCAAGTCTGTATATTGTCACCTTACTTATTTAATTTTTCTCAGAGAATATCATGCAAAATGCCAGGCTGGATGAAGCATAAGCTGGAATCAAGATTTCTGGGAAAAATATCAATAACCTCAGATATGCAGATGCCACCACCCTTATGGCAGAAAGTGAAGAGGAACTGAGGAAAGAGAAAGAGGAGAGTGAAAAAGCTGGCTTAAAACTCAACATTAAAATAAACAAAGATCAGGACATCTGGTCCCATTACTTCATGGCAAAGAGATGGGGAAACAATTGAAACATTTAGAGACTCTTTTCTTGGGCTCCAAAATCACTGCAGATGGTGACTGCAGCCATGAAATTAAAAGACATTTGCTATTTGGAAGAAAACCTGTGACCAACCTAGACACCATATTAAGAAGCAGAGACATTACTTTGCCGACACAGGTCCATCTATTCAAAGCTATGGTTTTTCCAGTAGTTATGTATGGATGTGAGAGTTAGACCATAAAGAAACCTGAGCACTGAAGAATTGATGCCTTTGAACAATGATTTTGGAGAAGACTCTTGAGATTCCCTTAGACTGCAAGGAGATCAAAGAAGTCATTCCTAAAGGAAATCAGTCTAACTATTCATTGGAAGGACTGATGCTGAAGTTCCAATATTTTGGCCACCTGATTCGAAAAACTGACTTATTGGAAAAGACCCTGATGCTGGGAAAGACTGAAGGTAGGAGGAGAAGGGATGACAGAGGATGAGATGTTTGGATGGCATCACTGACTTAGTGGACAAAAGTCTGAGCAAGCTCCGGGAGTTGGTGATGGACATGGAAGACTGGCATGCTGCAGTCCATGGGGCTGCAAAGAGTCAGACTCCACTGAGCGACAGAATTGAACTAAACTGAAGTTTAGCAAAGTCTTCATTTGCATGAATAGGTGTGTACTTGTGTGTGTGTGTGCATATATGTGTGTGTGTTATATTTTAAAAGTTTTAATATGTTTGGTTAGGGTAATAACCAGTAACCACTAGTCAGATCTCTTTTTCAATGAGCTTGGTTTTTCGGTTATTATTTATTTATTTATTTATTTTTTTAGATTCCACAATTAAGTGAGATAATAAAGTATTTGACTTTCTCTGTTTTATTTTCAATTCTCACTGCCCAATTCTCTTTATCTGACAAACTGACTAAATCAGTTGTAGACAATAACTATTGTGTTATAGGACTTCAAAGTTTGAGATAAAGTGCATTCATACTACAGAGAAACTTACAAAATTTCAGTGAAATAGGTCTCTGTTACTAGGATCCAGCTGAGCTACTCACTGAAAAAAAAAATTTCTCAAACTATTGTTTGGAGTCTTGTTTTTAATATTTCTTCCTAAATATCACAATTGATGTTACCAAACCTCATTTCAATTCCCTGTATCTAAAGGCAATATAATGAGGCATTCAATATACAGGAAAGAGGACTGGGTTGAGAATTTAGAGACCTGGGTTTAAGTCTAATCATTAATACATTATTTACCCAAATACTTACTATTTCTAGACTCCAGTTTCTTAAATTCTAATATGTGAAAATTGAATCGATTTTTCATGGTTTTATTTAGTCAGTTTCTCAGACAAAGAGAATTGGGCAGTGAGTGAGAATTGAAAATGAGACAGCGAAACACAAATATTTTATTATATCACTTTGTGTGGAGTCATAAAAAAAAAAAAAAAAGACAAAGCTGAAATACCAAGCTCCTTGAAAAAGAGATCAGACTAGTGTTTACCAGAGGTAGGGGAAGGAGGGGTGGGAAATTAGAGCTATGTGGTCAAAAGGTACAAACTTCCAGTTATAAGATAAGTAAGTAGTAGGGATGTAATTTTGGAGAAGGCAATGGCAACCCACTCCAGTACTCTTGCCTGGAAAATCCCATGGTTGGAGGAGCCTGGTGGGCTGCAGTCCATGGGGTCGCAAAGAGTCGGACACGACTGAGCGACTTGACTTTCACTTTCCACTTTCATGCATTAGAGAAGGAAATGGCAACCCACTCCAGTGTTCTTGCCTGGAGAATCCCAGGGATGGTGGCGCCTGGTGGGTTGCCGTTTAAGGGGTTGTACAGAGTCGGACATGACTGAAGTGACTTAGCAGTAGCAGCAGGGATGTAATGTACAACATGACTATAGCTACCACTGCTGTATGATATATAAGAAAGTTATTAAGAAAGTAAATTCTGAGCATTCCCCTCACTAGGAGTAATTCTTTTCCTCTCTTTTCTTCTTTCTTTTGTTTTTGTTGTATCTATATGAGCAGATGGATGTTAGCTGGACCTATTGTTGTAATCATTTCTTGAGATATATAAATCAAACCATCATTCTGCATGCCTTAAGCTTATACAGGGATTATTATTTTTCAATAAAATTGGAAAATAAAAAAAGAAAATAATGTCTGAAACAGAGTGTCAAATTGGCAACCATGAATTAAAGAGGAAAGGTTGAGTGGGGCTACAGTTAGGACCATTTATCTCAGTAATGCTGAGATAAATTCCAAAGTCAAGCTAGGATTAACTGTCTCCCAAAATATTCATTCAAAGCCAGTAAGTTAAAATAGAATATTGAGCCAAAGAAGACAATTCAAAAAGATTCAGAGCAGAGCCACAGTAAAGTCATACCCAGCTTGGGGATCAAAGCCATAAGGTAGTAGCAGATGTGTGTGACATTGGTTTTAACTTGCTAAATTATATTTATACCTTGGATCTCTGAAAGTTGATACTTAATTATTTTGATAACTTTGTTTAAAACACATGTGAGATCTATGACCTCAATTATCTTTTCTGTTTCATACTTTTATTAATGAGAATATAATCACAACAAAATTTTTTGAAACACCAGGAAAAATGTTTGTTCAGAAAAATACAGTACATACATAAACAAAAAGATATAGAATGTTATTAGCACTTAGAAAATAACAAATTCTTAGCATCTTTCATATTTAAGTTTATAACTGAAGATGGTCAGATTGACCACTTTGGGTGTGAAAGGAAAAAATAAAGACACATTTACTTTTAAATTCACCTGCTAGATGTGTTCACTGTAGGCTCCCTTATATATGTGAGGCCTGGGCCTGAGTGACTGCAAGTACAGTTGTCAAGCTTTTTAACAAACTGGATAACCATTTGTTTCTGCACAGCACATTATCTTTACATAGGAGCAATCAGCAGAAAACATGAAGTAGCCAAGCATTCTGTACTACAAAACACCAACTTAACAGTCAGCCATCATTGCCCAACTGTTGTACAACTGAGTCTACTGCACAAAAATACATGAAACTAGAAATATGTTTGATAAATAATTCTTTAAAAAATTATTTTCACCTTAAATTTCTCTGTATCGATGCAGATCCAGATTACCATTTAAATCCAAAGGTAAATAACACATGTACATACACTTATAATAACTTCAAGTAGGTCTTTATTTTTAAAAGAATGATGGCAATGAAGAGTCAATCACTAGACAGTCTTTGAATACTCAGAAAGAAAAGGCTACACACATTTTCTTAAGTCTAGAGGCCACAAATTAGACAACAATCTGTTTACTTTCAAAGAAAATGCAGTATATAAAGATAAATGAAACTTTACCTCCAATATTCAAACCAATAACAAAGTTGTTCATCTCACTAACTTAAAAGATATATGAATAAAAGAAACAAAATACCATTATGAAATGAATTTTACCACTTGAGGCAAAATTCGAAACAAGTAAAAAGTTACACAATGTGTTAAAGAATAACCTTTTCAACAGATAGTAGGTAATTTCAAAGCCTGTCTGATCACCTGAGATGTTGATCTTCTCCCCCGCTGTCCCCTCATTCCCTTCCACACCCCCCCCCCAACTTTCAGGTTGTTCGTAATAAATAATTCTTTATTATTCTAATATGACACCGCTCCTTCCTCTTCTGGAAACCTGGAGGGATTTTTTGATTGTCCTCAGGACCTGTACTTTCTTCTTGGTGGAAGGCTTCTGGATCTACACCTAGATGTGGTTGCTGAGGAAGATGTGGACTCCGAGGAGGACTTGGTACTTCCAGTGGAACTTGATCTCGAGGATGATGGAGAATTATCACAGGAGCGAGATGGAGACTTTGAGCGGCTGAAGTGAGATCGGGCCTGAGATGGCGATCGGCTCCTGGTGTTGGACCTGCGGCAGCGACCAAGCCTCGGGCTGTGGCTCTGGCGTTCTTGACTCTGGGGAGGAGTTTCCTGGCTGCGGCCTTGGTGGAAATCTAGGAGGCGACCATGGCGTGCCATCTGCACCCGCAGAACATGGCCATCTAGCATGACCCTGTCTAGGGCGTCCATGGCCTCCTCAGCGTGGTGCTTGTCGTGGAAGTGGACGAAGGCAAAGCCGCGGGACTCTTGAGTGAAGCAGTCCCAGGGGATGTACACATAGCCGATAGGCCCATACTTCTCGAAGATGCACCTCAGGGTGCTGTGAGAGATGCGGTCGGTCAGGTTGTCCACCTTGAGGGAGATCAAGTCGCCCACGTTGGGAGGAGGACGACTGTAATTCATGACCTTTGTGAGCTAAGCAGAGAGCCCCCTGAACTGAATTCTGAGCTAGCTGCAGTCTGCAAAGGCTGCAAGGACGACGCAGGCACTAAGTTTGCCTTGGCTTTGTTCAGCCTGAAGACTGTGCCTCTTTGCGTCAGTTGACCTCAGCCGGTGGCTGCTTATTGACCCCCGAATGTTGAGCGTTCTGTCTGCGTGGATTGTCTCCAGAGCTGAGACTGCTGGAGGAACAGCTCTGTACCAGTTTTCCTTTTTTTAAAGTGAAAGTTCATGACTATAACATCATTTTATGACTTTTCCTGTATATGTCTAAACACCCAGTTTTAATTATGGGCAAAAGTATATATGTATAGATGTAATTATGTGACTAAGTACATGGCAGTGCTGATTCATGTATGCTAAAACCATTTGTTCACTTTGAAGACAGAAACAAAGTTTCAAAACAGATCATGAACAGATAGGTTGATTCAGTAACACTAACAGACCATGAGAGCCACCTACAGGGTATGAGTTCTAATCAGAAATTCAGTATGAGAGCTCTTATTCTGCTTGAAAAAAATAAAAAATAGAAGTCAAAGTTATGATTTGTCATTCCAAATTACATAATTGACTATAACTCAGATTAGGTGGCTCAGACGGTAAAGCATCTGTCTACAATGCAGGAGACCCGGGTTCAATCCCTGGGTTGGGAAGATCCCCTGGAGAAGGAAATGGCAATCCACTCCAGTACTATTGCCTGGAAAATCCCATGGACAGAGGAGCCTGGTAGGCTACAGTCCATGGGGTCGCAAAGAGTCGGATACGACTGAGCGACTTCACTTTCACTTTCACTATTAATTTTTTAATATAAATTTATTATTTTAATTGGAGGCTAGTTACTTTACAATATTGTATTGGTTTTACCATACATAAACATGAATCCACCACGGGTGTACCCGTGTTCCCCATCCTGAACCCTCCTCCCACCTCCCTCCCCATACCATCCCTCTGGGTCATCCCAGTGCACCAGTCCCGAGTGTCCTGTATCATGCATCGAACCTGGACTGGCGATTCATTTCACAAATGCTATTATACATCTTTCAATGCCATTCTCCCAAATCATCCCACCCTCGCCCTCTCCCACAGAGTCCTAAAGACTGTTCTATACATCTGTGTCTCTTTTGCTGTCTCGCATACAGGGTTATCATTACCATCTTTCTAAATTCCATATATATGTGTTAGTATACTGTATTGGTGTTTTTCTTTCTGGCTTACTTCACTCTGTATAATAAGCTCTAGTTTCATCCACCTCATTAAAACTGATTCAAATGTATTCTTTTTAATGGCTGAGTAGTACTCCATTGTGTATATGTACCACAGCTTCCTTATCCATTCATCTGCTGATGGACATTTAGGTTGCTTCCATGTCCTGGCTATTATAAACAGTGCTGCGATGAACACTGGGGTACACATGTCTCTTTCAGTTCTGGTTTCCTCGGTGTGTATGCCCAGCAGTGGGATTGCTGGGTTGTATCGTAGTTCTATTTCCAGTTTTTTAAGAAATCTCCACACTGTTCTCCATAGTCGCTATACTAGTTTGCATTCCCACCGACAGTGTAAGAAGGTTCCCTTTTCTCCACAGCCTGTCCAGCATTTATTGCTTGTAGACATTTGGATAGCAGCCATTCTGACTGGCGTGAAATGGTACCTCATTGTGGTTTTGATTTGCATTTCTCTGATAATGAGTGATGTTGAGCATCTTTTGATGTGTTTGTTAGCCATCTGTATGTCTTCTTTGGAGAAATGTCTATTTAGTTCTTTAGCCCATTTTTTGATTGGGTCATTTATTTTTATGGAATTGAGCTGTAGGAGTTTTGTATATTTTTGAGATGAATTCTTTGCAGTTGCTTCATTTGTTATTATTTTCTCTCATTCTGAAGGCTGTCTTTTCACCTTGCTTATAGTTTCCTTTGTTGTGCAGAAGCTTTTCATTTTAATTAGGTCTCATTTGTTTATTTTTGCTTTTATTTCCAGTATTCTGGGAGGTGAGTCATAGAGGATCCTGCTGTGATTTATGTCGGAGAGTGTTTTGTCTATGTTCTCCTCTAGGAGTTTTATAGTTTCTGGTCTTACATTTAGATCTATAATCCATTTTGAGTTTATTTTTGTGTATGGTGTTAGAAAATGTTCTAGTTTCATTCTTTTACAAGTGGTTGACCAGTTTTCCCAGCACCACTTGTTAACGACATTGCCTTTTCTCCATCGTATATTCTTGCCTCCTTTGTCAAAGATAAGGCATCCATAGGTGTGTGGATTTATCTCTGGGCTTTCTATTTTGTTCCATTGATCTATATTTCTGTCTTTGTGCCAGTACCATACTGTCTTGATGACTGTGGCTTTGTAGTAGAGCCTGAATTCAGGTAGGTTGATTCCTCCAGTTCCATTCTTCTTTCTCAAGATTGCTTTGGCTATTCAACGTTTTTTGTATTTCCATACAAATTGTGAAATTATTTGTTCTAGCTCTGTGAAAAATATCATTGTTAGCTTGATAGGGATTGCATTGAATCTATAGATTTCTTTGGGTAGTATACTCATTTTCACTATATTGGTTCTTCCAATCCATGAACATGGTATATTTCTCCATCTATTAGCATCCTCTTTGATTTCTTTCACCAGTGTTTTATAGTTTTCTATATATAGGTCTTTAGTTTCTTTAGGTAGATATATTCCTAAGTATTTTATTCTTTCCATTGCAATGGTGAATGGGATTTTTCCTTAATTTCTCTTTCTGTTTTCTCATTATTAGTGTATAGGAATGCAAGGGATTTCTGTGTGTTGATTTTATATCCTGCAGCTTTACTATATTCATTGATTAACTCTAGTAATTTTCTGGTGGAGTCTTTAGGGTTTTCTATGTAGAGGATCATGTCATCTGCAAACAGTGAGAGTTTTACTTCTTCTTTTCCAATTTGGATTCCTTTTATTTCTTTTTCTGCTCTGATTGCTGTGGCCAAAACTTCCAAAACTATGTTGAATAATAATGGTGAAAGTGGGCACCCTTGTCTTGTTCCTGACTTTAGAGGAAATGCTTTCAATTTTTCCCCAGTGAGGATAATGTTTGCTGTGTGTTTGTCATATATAGCTTTTATTATGTTGAGGTATGGTCCTTCTATTCCTGCTTTCTGGAGAGTTTTTATCATAAATGGATGTTGAATTTTGTCAAAGACTTTCTCTGCATCTATTGAGAGGATCATATGGCTTTTATTTTCCAATTTGTTAATGTGGTATATTACATTGATTGATTTGTGGATATTGAAGAATCCTTGCTTCCCTGGGATAAAGCCCACTTGGTAATGGTGTATGATCTTTTTAATATGTTGTTGGATTATTATTGCTAGAATTTTGTTAAGGATTTCTGCATCTATGTTCATCAGTGATATTGGCCTGTAGTTTTCTTTTTTTGTGGGATCTTTGTCAGGTTTTGGTATTAGGGTGATTGATGGTGGTCATAGAATGAGTTTGGAAGTTTACCTTCCTCTGCAATTTTATGGATGAGTTTGAGTAAGATAGGTGTTAGCTTTTCTCTAAATTTTTGGTAGAATTCAGCTGTGAAGCTGTCTGACCTGGGCTTTTGTTTGCTGGAAGCTTTTTGATTACAGTTTCAATTTCCATGATTGTGATGGGTCTGTTAAGATTTTCTATTTCTTCCTGGTTCAGTTTTGAAAAGTTGTACTTTTCTAGGATTTGTCCATTTCTTCCAAATTGTCCATTTTCTTGGCATATAATTGTCGATAGTAGTCTCTTATGATCCTTTGTATTTCTGTGTTGTCTGTTGTGATCTCTCCATTTTCATTTCTAATTTGATTGATTTGATTTTTCTCCCTTTGTTTCCTGTTCAGTCTGGCTAATGGTTTGTCAGTTTTATCTATCCTTTCAAAGAACCAGCTTTTGGCTTTGTTGGTTTTTGCTATGGTCTCTTTTGTTTCTTTTGCTTTTATTTCTGCCTTAATTTTTAAGATCTTTCCTTATACTAACTCTAGGGTTCTTCATTTCTTCCTTTTCTAGTTGCTTTAGATGTAGAGTTAGGTTATTTATTTGACTTTTTTCTTGTTTCTTGAGGTATGCCTGTATTGCTATGAACCTTCCCTTAGCACTGCTTTTACAGTGTCCCACAGGTTTTGGGTTGTTGTGTTTTCATTTTCATTCATTTCTATGCATATTTTGATTTCTTTTTTTATTTCTTCTGTGATTTATTGGTTATTCAACAGCGTGTTGTTCAGCCTCCATATGTTGGTATTTTTACTAGTTTTTCTCCTGTAATTGAGATGTAATATTACTGCATTGTGGTCAGAAAAGATGCTTGGAATGGTTTCAATTTTTTTGAATTTACCAAGGCTAGATTTATGGCCCAGGATGTGATCTGTCCTGGAGAAGGTTCCGTGTGTGCTTGAGAAAAAGGTGAAATTCATTGTTTTGGGGTGAAATGTTCTATAGATATTAATTAGGTCTAACTGGTCTATTGTATCATTTAAAGTTTGTATTTCCTTGTTAATTTTCTGTTTAGTTGATCTATCCATAGGTGTGAATGGGGTATTAAAGTGTCCCACTATTATTGTGTTCTTGTTAATGTCTCCTTTCATACTTGTTAGCATTTGTCTCACATATTGTGGTGCCCCTATGTTGGGTGTATATATATTTATAACTGTTATATCTTCTTCTTGGATTGATCCTTTGATCATTATGTAGTGTCCTTCTTTCTTTCTTTTCACCACCTTTGTTTTAAAGTCTATTTTATCTGATATGAGTTTTGCTACTCCTGCTTTCTTTTGGTCTCTATTTGCGTGGAATGTCTTTTTCCAGCCCTTCACTTTCAGTCTGTATGTGTCCCTTGTTTTGAGGTGGGTCTCTTGTAGACAACACATATAGGGGTCTTATTTTTGCATCCATTCAGCCAGTCTTTGTCTTTTGGTTGGGGCATTCAACCCATTTATGTTTAAGTTAATTATTGATAAGTATGATCCCATTGCCATTTACTTTATTGTTTTGGGTTTGAGTTCGTACACCCTTTTTGTGTTTCCTGTCTAGAGAAAATCCTTTAGCATTTTTGGAGAGCTGGTTTGGTGGTGCTGAATTCTCTCAGCGTTTGCTTGTCTGTAAAGCTTTTGATTTCTCCTTCATATTTGAATGAGATCCTTGCTGGGTACAGTAATCTGGGCTGTAGGTTATTTTTGTTCATCACTTTAAGTATGTCCTTCCATTCCCTCCTGGCCTGAAGAGCTTCTATTGAAAGATCAGCTGTTATCCTTATGGAATTCCCTTGTGTGTTATTTGTTGTTTTTCCCTTGCTGCTTTTAATATTTGTTCTTTGTGTTTGATCTTTGTTAATTTGATTAATATGTGTCTTGGGGTGTTTCACCTTGGGTTTATTCTGTTTGGGACTCTCTGTGTTTCTTGGACTTGGGTGATTATTTCCTTCCCCATTTTAGGGAAGTTTTCAACTATTATCACCTCAAGTATTTTCTCATGATCTTTCTTTTTGTCTTCTTCTTCTGGGACTCCTATGATTCAAATGTTGGGGCATTTAACATTGTCCCAGAGGTCTCTGAGATTGTCCTCATTTCTTTTAATTTGTTTTTCTTTTTTCCTCTCTGATTCATTTATTTCTACCATTCTATCTTCGATCTCACTTATCTTATCTTCTGCCTCCATTATTCTACTGTTGGTTCCCTCCAGAGTGTTTTTGATATCATTTATTGTATTATTCATTATATATTGACTCTTTTTTAGTTCTTCTAGGTCCTTGTTAAACATTTCTTGCATCTTCTCAACCCTTGTCTCCAGGCTATTTATCTGTGATTCCATTTTGTTTTCAAGATTTTGGATCATTTCACTGTCATTATTTGGAATTATTTATCAGGTAGATTCCCTATCTCTTCCTCTTTTGTTTGGTTTGGTGGGCATTTATCCTGTTCCTTTACTTGCTGGGTATTTCTCTGTATCTTCATTTTGTTTATATTGCTGTCTTTGGGGTGTCCTTTCTGTATTCTGGCAGTTTGTGGAGTTTTCTTTATTGTGGAGTTTCCTCACTGTGAGTGGGGTTGGACGGTTGGCTTGTCAAGGTTTCCTGGTTAGGGAAACTTGTGTTTGTGTTCTGGTGGGTGGAGCTGGATTTCTTCTCTCTGGAGTGCAATGAAGTGTCCAGTAATGAGTTATGAGATGTCAGTGTGTTTGGAGTGACTTTGGGCAGCCTGTATATTGAAGCTCAGGGCTATGTTGCTGTGTTGCTGGAGAATTTGCATGGTATGTCTTGCTCTGGAACTTGTTGGCCTTTGTGTGGTGCTTGGTTTCAGTGTAGGTATGGAGGTGTTTGGTGAGCTTCTGTTGATTAATGTTCCCTGGAGTCAGGAGTTCTCTGGTGTTCTCAGGATTTGGACTTAAGCCTCCTGCTTCTGGTTTTCAGTCTTATCTTTACAGTAGCCTCAAGACTTCTCCATCTATACAGCACCATTGATAAAACATCTAGGGTAAAGATGAAAAGTTTCTCCACAGTGAGGGACACTCAGAGAGGTTCACAGAGTTACATGGAGAAGAGAAGAGGGAGGAGGGAGATAGAGGTGACCTGGATTGGCTTTAAATAGGCCTCCTATTTTTCGGATGTCTTGTTCGTCGTTTAGGCTGTGAATTATAGAACCGGAGCATATAAATAGTATAGCTTTGAAAAAGGCGTGGGTGCAGATGTGGAGAAATGCTAGGTAGGGTTGGTTAATGCCAATTGTTACCATTATAAGGCCCAGTTGACTAGATGTGGAGAAGGCGATGATTTTCTTAATGTCATTTTGGGTGAGAGCGCATATCGCTGTGAATAATGTGGTAATGGCTCCTAGACATAATGTAATAGATTGAATGTGTTTATTATTTTCTGTGAGTGGGTAAAAGCGGATTAGTAGGAAAATACCTGCTACTACCATTGTGCTTGAATGAAGTAGTGCTGAGACGGGAGTTGGGCCTTCTATTGCAGAGGGAAGTCATGGGTGGAGGCCAAATTGGGCGGATTTTCCGGTTGCAGCTAGTACTAGTCCGATCAAGGGTGTATTTGAGTTGTTTGGGTCTAGTATGAAGATCTGTTGGAGATCTCAGGTATTTAGGTTTGTTAGAAATCATGCTATTGCTAGGATAAAACCAATGTCGCCGATGCGGTTATATAAAACTGCTTGTAGAGCTGCTGTATTTGCGTCTGCTCGTCCGTACCACCATCCGATGAGTAGAAATGATATAATTCCGACACCTTCTCAGCCAATGAACAGTTGGAATAGGTTATTTGCGGTTACAAGGATTATTATAGTGATGAGGAATAGGAGTAAGTATTTGAAGAATTTGTTAATATTGGGGTCTGAGTGTATGTATCATATTGAGAATTCTATAATAGATCATGTGACGAATAGTGCTACTGGGACGAATATTATTGAGAAATAGTCTATTTTAAAGCTGAGAGATAGTTTGAGGGTTTGGATAGTTAATCAGTGTCAGTTTGAAATAACTAGTTCTTGGCCTGAGTAAATAAATATTATTGTGGGAATTATGCTGGTAATGAAGGCATATGAAATAGTTGTTTTTACGTAGAGCGGGTAGTTGGAAGATTTGTAGGTGTTAAGGCTTGTTGTTATAATGGGTACTGTTAGTAGGAGCAAAGTAACTAGTGAGAATGAGGAGAATATGTTTATTACTTTTATTTGGAGTTGCACCAATTTTTCGGTTCCTAAGACCAACGGATGACTACTATCCTTTAAAAGTTCAAAAAAGCCATACTGTTAAGTATGGGAGCATAGAATTAGCAGTTCTTGCATACTTTTTCGGTAAATAAGAAGGTAATGAGTTTCTATTGTTAGATTCACAATCTAATGTTTTTGTTAAACTATATTTACAGTATAGAGGTCCTAGAATAATTTTTGGATTTAGGGATAAGAGTAGTAGAGGTAAAATGTGCAGCGATATGAGTGCATTTTCTCGTGTAAAGGAAGGTGAGATATTATTAATGTGATAGGTGTACTTTCCTCGTTGGGTTATGATTAGTATATATAGAGAGTATAGGGCGGTGATTACTATATTTATTCCTATTAGGATAATTGTAATGTTAGATCATGAAAAGGTTGACATTATTACAAATAGTTCTCCAATTAAGTTGATTGTTGGGGGTAAGGCTAGGTTGGTTAGACTTGCTAGTAGTCATCAGGTGGCTATTAGTGGAAGAAGCGTTTGTAGGCCTCGAGCTAGAATTATAGTTCGGCTGTGGATTCGTTCGTAGTTTGAGTTTGCTAGACAGAAAAGTATGGAGGATGTAAGGCCATGGGCAATTATGAGAGCAGTTGCTGCTCTATGTAACTTCAAGGTGTTTGGATAAGGATAGCTACAATGACGAGTGCTATGTGGCTTACAGAAGAGTATGCAATGAGTGATTTTAGGTCCGTTTGACGGAGGCAGATTGAGCTGGTTATGATTATGCCTCATAAGGAGAGTATAATGAATGGGTATGCTATAAAGTCGGTTATAGGGTTTAGAATTAGTGTGATTCGTAGCATACCGTATCCTCCTAGTTTTAGTAGGATTGCTGCAAGGACTATAGAACCTGCGATGGGGGCTTCTACGTGAGCTTTGGGTAGTCAAAGGTGGAGGCCGTATAATGGTATTTTTACTATGAAGGCTATTATACATGCTAGTCATATGAAAATATTAGATCAGGAGTTATGCATAGGTTGTACTCAATATTGGAGTATTAGGAAGTTTAGGGATCCTACTATGTTTTGGATATAAATTAGTGCGACTAGTAGGGGTAAGGAGCCAGCTAATGTATAGAATAGGAAATAGAGTCCGGCGTTTAGACGTTCTGTTTGGTTTCCCCATCGGGTAATAATAATAAGTGTTGGTACTAGTGTTGCTTCAAATAGGATATAAAAGAAGATTAGTTCTATAGCGGTAAAGGTTATGATTAGAAATAGTTGTAGTAAAATTAGTATAGTAATGAATAGTTTTTTTCGAGTTAGGTTTTCTTTTGATAGGTGATGTTGGCTAGCTATTAGTATCAGGGGGAAGGAGCCATATGGTTAAAATTAGTAGTGGAGTAGATAGGGAGTCAGAGAAAAATATTAGTGAAAAATTGAGGCTATTGTCACCAAATTGATTTATAAGGAGAAGGCTTGTGAAGCTAATTAGTAGGCTGTGTGTTGTGGAGTTAATTCAGATTATATTACCTTTTGATATTCAGGTTAGGGGTATAAGTATAATTGTTGGAATAATATATTTTAGCATTGGAGTAGGTTGAGATTTTGTACGTAATCAGTACCGTATGTATTTGATACTATTACTAGTAGGGATAGACCTAGGGCTGCTTCACAGGCTGCGAAAACTAGTAGGATAATGGGTATTATGCTAGCTAATGTAAAATGTGAATTGAGGATTGTTAGAGCTGCTATAACGAATAGGGATAATATTATCCCTTCTAAGCATAGAAGGGAAGATATTAGGTGGGATCGATATATTAGTAATCCTACAAGAGATACTGCGAATGCTATTATAATATTTATATGTACTATAGACATTTGGTAATTATGAATTAAATCACAATCTAATGAGTCGAAATCATTTATTTTATTTTAAACTAAGTACCATATTCGGTTCATTCCAGTCCTTTTTGAGTTCATTCGTAGGCTAGGCTTACGGCTAGCAGGATAATTAGGAAGAGGGCTATGGTAAGCATTGTGTTTAGGTTTGTTGTTTGTGAGGCTCATGGTAGTGGTAAGAGGAGTGCAATTTCTAGATCAAATAAGAGGAATGTAATGGCTACTAGAAAGAATTTTATGGAGAAGGGAAGGCGGGCTGATCCTATGGGGTCGAATCCACATTCGTATGGACTTGTCTTCTCAGAATATACATTTAGTTGGGGAAGTCAGAATGCGATAATGACAAGTAGAGTAGCTAGTGTAAAATTGGTCAGGAGGGCTAGTATTAGATTTATTATTCTTTTTCGGGCTAGACCGAAACTAGCTGATTGGAAGTCAGCTGTACTGATTAATACTAAAAGAATAGGAGCCTCATCAATAGATAGAAACATAGAGGAAAAGTCAAACTACGTCTACGAAATGTCAGTATCAGGCAGCGGCTTCAAAGCCGAAGTGGTGGTTAGAAGTGAAATGAAATTTTAGTTGGCGGAAAAAGCAGACAATTAAGAAGGTGGATCCAATGATGACATGGAGGCCGTGGAAGCCTGTGGCTACGAAAAAAGTTGAGCCGTAGATTCCGTCGGAGATAGTAAAGGGTGCCTCATAGTACTCTGAGGCTTGTAGTAGTGTAAAGTAGACCCCTAATGTGATGGTGATAAATAGGGCTTGTAATATATGGTTTCGGTCTCCTTCTATCAGACTATGATGGGCTCAGGTAATAGAAACTCCGGAGGCCAATAGGACAGAGGTGTTGAGCAGTGGGACTTCTAGGGGATTTAGTGGATGAATGCCTGTTGGGGGTCAGCAGCCGCCTAGTTCGGGAGTGGGGGCGAGGCTTGAATGGTAGAATGCTCAGAAAAATCCGGTAAAGAATAGGACTTCGGAGATAATAAAGAGGATTATTCCATAACGGAGGCCTTTTTGGACAGCTGGGGTATGGTGCCCTTGGAAAGTGCTTTCTCGAATAATATCCCGTCATCATTGGTATATTGTTAGTATGTTTGTTGTTAGGCCAATTATTAACAGAGCTGTTGAGTTAAAATGAAACCACATGGCTAAGCCGGATGTTATTAAGAGGGCGGATAGAGCTCCTGTAAGGGGTCAAGGGCTTGGATTTACTATGTGATAAGCATGAGTTTGGTGTGTCATTATGTGTTGTCATGCAGATATAGGCTGACTAGAAGGGTGAATACATAGGCTTGGATTATAGCTACTGCAAATTCTAGGATTGTTAGTAGGATTAGAATAATAAATGTAATTAGAGCTGTTGTAGCGCTAATACTTATTAGTGCAAGTGTAGCCCCTCCGATTAAGTGAATTAATAGATGTCCTGCAGTGATGTTGGCTGTTAACCGCACGGCGAGGGCTATAGGTTGAATAAAAAGGCTGATAGTTTCGATAATTACTAGTATTGGGATTAGTGGAGTTGGTGTTCCTTGTGGTAAGAAATGGGCAAGTGATGTTTTAGTTTTATTGCGGAATCCTGTAATTACGGCTCCTGCTCACAGGGGAATGGCTATGCCTAGGTTTATTGATAGTTGTGTTGTTGGTGTGAATGAATGGGGTAACAGGCCTAATAGGTTTGTTGACCCAATAAATAGAATTAGAGATATTAATATTAATGTTCATGTTTGTCCTTTGGGGTTGTGGATACTCATTATTTGTTTTGATACAAGTTGGAGCATTCATTGTTGGAGAGTTACAAAGCGATTATTCACTAATCGATTTGATGTTGGGAATAGTAGGCTGGGGAATAGTACGATAAGAGTTACGAGGGGGAGACCTAGAATTATAGGGGTAATAAAAGAGGCAAATAAATTTTCGTTCATTTTGTTTCTCAAGGGGTGTTTTGTTTTAATATTTTTGTTGATGTTAGTTCTGGATTGTAGTAAAAGTTGTGTTTTGAAATTTTTAATTGAAAGATAATAAAGAGGGTCAAGAATATTGATAAGATTATTGTCAGTCATGTTGACGTGTCTAGTTGTGGCATGTCACCAAGGAGAGCATACTGCTCTCAATCTCTAACTTAAAAGGTTAGTGCTATATAGCTTCTTAGTGATTTTATAATATTGACGCAGATCATTTTTCAAAATACTTCAGTGGAACTAATTCAAGGACGATGGGCATAAAACTATGGTTTGATCCGCAGATTTCTGAGCATTGACCGTAATACAGGCCTGGACGGGTCGATATAAGGGTTGTTTGGTTCAGACGGCCTGGGATTGCATCTGTTTTCAGTCCTAGAGAAGGTACGGCTCATGAGTGTAGCACATCTTCAGAGGAGACTAGTATTCGGATTGTTATTTCTATTGGCAGTACAACTCGATTATCGACTTCTAATAGTCGTAATTCCCCTGGCTTTAATTCTGATGTTGGAATTATGTAGGAGTCGAAGCTTAAGTCCTCATAATCTGTATATTCGTAGCTTCAGTATCACTGATGTCCTATTGCTTTTACCGTAAGGGATGGGTTATTAATTTCATCTATTATGTATAGAATTCGTAAAGAAGGAAGAGCAATTAGAATTAAAATAATAGCGGGCAAAATGGTTCAAATTGTCTCTACTTCTTGTGCATCTATTGTGCTTGTATGAGTTAGTTTTGTTGTTAATATTAGTGAGATAATGTAAAGTACTAATGAGCTAATTAAGAAGACAATTATTAGCGTGTGATCATGAAAGTGAAGTAGTTCTTCTATGATCGGTGATGTAGCATCTTGGAAGCCTAGTTGTATGGGATATGCCATATGAGGCGTACAGGGTTTTCACTTGTAACTTAACTTTGACAAAGTTATATAATGTTTTACTAACACCTCGTTTATTGAGAGAGACATAGAGGTTATGATGTTGGCTTGAAACCAATAGTAGGGGGTTCGATTCCTTCCTTTCTTATTTTAGGTTGACATAGGTGGGTTCTTCAAATGTGTGATATGGTGGAGGGCATCCGTTTAATCATTCTAGATTTGTCGTGGTTAGGTCTACAGTTAAAACTTCTCGTTTAGATGCGAATGCTTCTCAGATGATGAAAACTATTAGTATGACTGCTGTTAGAGAAATGAATGAGCCCATTGATGAGACAGTATTTCATATTGTATATGCATCTGGATAGTCGGAGTATCGTCGAGGCATGCCAGATAGTCCTAGAAAGTGTTGTGGGAAGAAGGTCATATTGACGCCTACAAACATAATTGCGAAGTGGATTTTGGCTCATGTATCATTGAGAGTGTAACCTGAGAATAGTGGAAATCAATGAACAAATCCCCCTATAATAGCAAATACAGCTCCTATTGATAAAACATAGTGGAAGTGTGCGACAACGTAATATGTATCGTGAAGAACAATATCGAGAGAAGAGTTAGCTAGGACAATTCCGGTTAAACCCTACTGTAAATAAGAAAATAAAGCCTAGGGCTCACATTATAGCAGGAGACCATTTGATATTACCTCCATGAAGTGTTGCTAGTCAGCTGAAAACTTTTACTCCGGTTGGAATAGCAATAATTATAGTAGCCGATGTGAAGTAGGCTCGTGTGTCGACGTCTATTCCGACTGTAAATATATGGTGAGCTCATACGATGAAACCTAAAAATCCGATTGACATTATAGCTCAGACTATTCCTATATATCCGAATGGTTCTTTTTTTCCTGAGTAGTAGGTTACAATATGGGAGATTATTCCAAATCCAGGTAAAATTAAAATATAGACTTCGGGGTGCCCAAAGAATCAGAATAAGTGTTGGTATAAAATGGGGTCTCCTCCTCCTGCTGGGTCGAAGAAGGTTGTATTTAGGTTCCGGTCTGTTAGCAGCATTGTAATGCCGGCTGCTAGTACAGGGAGTGAGAGGAGTAATAGTACGGCGGTGATTATTACGGATCATACGAATAGGGGAGTTTGGTACTGTGACATTGCGGGGGGCTTTATGTTGATAATTGTTGTAATGAAGTTGATGGCTCCTAAAATAGAGGAAACTCCTGCTAAGTGTAAAGAGAAGATGGTTAGATCTACTGAGGCTCCTGCATGGGCTAGGTTGCCTGCTAAGGGAGGGTACACGGTTCAGCCTGTTCCTGCTCCAGCTTCAACTATAGAGGATGCGAGGAGCAGTAGAAATGAGGGAGGGAGGAGTCAGAAGCTTATGTTGTTTATTCGGGGGAATGCCATATCGGGAGCGCCAATTATTAGAGGAACAAGTCAGTTACCGAATCCTCCAATTATAATTGGCATTACTATAAAGAAGATTATTACAAATGCGTGTGCGGTTACAACTACGTTGTAGATTTGGTCGTCTCCGAGCAGGGTTCCGGGTTGGCCTAATTCAGCGCGAATTAGAAGGCTTAGAGCTGTTCCTACTATACCGGCCCAGGCTCCAAATAGTAGATAAAGGGTACCGATATCTTTATGGTTGGTTGAGAATAGTCAGCGGTTAATGAACATGGGTAAAATGGCTGAGTAAAGCATTAGACTGTAAATCTAAAGATAGAGGTTTGACCCCTCTTTTTACCAAGCTCTGTGGTGAGTTTACACGTTGAATTGCAAATTCAGAGAAGCAGCTTCAATTCTGCCGGGGCTTCTCCCGCCTTTTTTTTCTTGCGGCGGGAGAAGTAGATTGAAGCCTGATTAATTAGGGTATTTAGCTGTTAACTAAAGTTTCGTGGGGGTGGAGCCCACCAGTCTAGTGAGGATTTAGCTTAATTAAAGTGGTTGATTTGCATTCAATTGATGTAAGGTGTAGTCTTGCAATCCTTATCAGGAATTAAGTAAATTGTACTTGCTTAGGGCTTTGAAGGCTCTTGGTCTGTTTAACCTAAATTCCTATTCTAATACTGATAATATCGGTGTGAGCGGTAGTGTTATAGTAGATAGTACGACTATTGTTGGTAGAAAGGTTATTTTTTTTATAAGGGGAAATTGTCATTTTATTTTTATGTTGTTTGTAGAGGGGAATATTGTTAGTGCGGTAGAATATGTGAGTCGTATATAAAAATATAAGTTTAGTAGAGCTGTGATTGCTATGAAGGTAGGTAGGATGATGCTATTGTTTTTTGTTATTTCTTGGATGATTATTCATTTTGGTATGAACCCTGATAGGGGAGGGAGTCCTCCTATGGATAGGAGAGTGGCGAGGATTAGGATGGTTATAATGGGTGTTTTATTTCATGTGTGTGATAATGATAGGGTGGTGGTGGTGGAATTGGCTATAAATATGGTGAATATAGTGGAAGTTATAGTAATGTAGATGATTAGGTTTAGTAATGTTATAGTAGGGTTGTATGGTAGTACTGCTGTTATTCAGCCCATGTGAGCGATTGATGAGTAGGCTATGATTTTTCGGAGTTGTGTTTGGTTTAGTCCTCCTCAGCCTCCAATTAGGATTGATAGAATTGATAGGGTCAGAATTAAGTTTAGGTTAATTGATGGGAAGATTTGGTAAAGTACAGATATAGGTGCTAGTTTTTGTCATGTCAGTAGGATTAAGCCTGAGGATAGAGGGATGCCTTGCGTTACTTCTGGGACTCAGAAGTGAAATGGAGCTATTCCTAGTTTTATAGCTAGGGCTATTGTTATAAGTATAGAGGCTATTGGGTTAAATAATTTTATTACGGTTCATTGGCCTGAGAATATTAGGTTAATGATGACGGCTATTATTAGTAGTATTGAGGCTGTTGATTGAGTTAAAAAATATTTAGTTGATGCTTCTGTAGCTCGTGGGTTGTGGTTTTTTATTATGATAGGGATAATGGCGAGTATATTTATTTCAAATCCGATTCAGACAAGTAGTCAGTGAGAACTGATTATGACAATAATGGTTCCTAGTATAATGGTTAATAAAATAGTGGTAAAGATAATTGGGTTTATTAGTACGGGAAGGGTATGAACCAACATTTTCGGGGTATGGGCCCGATAGCTTAATTAGCTGACCTTACTAATAGAATTTGGTGTAATTGGGAGCACGGAGAGTTTTGGATTCTTAGGAGTAGGTTCAATTCCTATAATTCTAGAAATAAGAGGGTTTAAACCTCTATTATTTACTCTATCAAAGTAACTCTTTTTTCAGACATATTTCTTATGTTTGTGGTGGGATGCCTGATGTAAGGATGGGCAGTGATACGTGTCATATGCATAGGGCTAGTGTTAGGGGCAGGAAATTTTTTCATAGTAAGTGTATCAGTTGGTCATAGCGGAATCGAGGATAGGATGCTCGGATTCATAGGAATAATATTGTGAGTAGCAGGGATTTGATGATAAAGTTGATTGTGTAGAGTTCTGGTATGTGTGGGTTGTGGGATGTCCCTAGAAATAGAATTGCTGTAAATATGTTTATTATGATGATATTTGCGTACTCTGCTATGAAGAAGAGGGCAAATGGTCCTGCTGCATATTCTACGTTGAAGCCTGAGACTAGCTCTGATTCTCCTTCAGTTAGGTCAAAGGGAGCTCGGTTTGTTTCTGCTAATGTTGAGATAAATCATATTATTGCTAGAGGTCATGCTGGGAGGATTAGCCATGTTTGTTCTTGTGTAATAATTAATGTGGAGAGGGTAAAGGATCCACTTATTAGGAGTACTGATAGTAGGATAATTGCTAGTGTTACTTCATATGAGATTGTTTGTGCTACTGCTCGTAGGGCTCCGATTAGTGCGTATTTTGAGTTGGAAGCTCAGCCTGATCAGAGGATGGAGTACACGGCTAGGCTTGATATTGCTAGTATAAATAGGACTCCTAGGTTTATGTTAATAAGGGGATGGGGTATTGGTAGGGGAATTCACATGGTTAAGGCTAGGCCTAGAGCTAAAATGGGCGCTAGGATGAATATTGAGGTTGAAGACGTGGCAGGTCGTAATGGTTCTTTGATGAAAAGTTTGATTGCATCGGCGATGGGTTGGAGTAGGCCATATGGGCCTACGACATTTGGACCTTTTCGGAGTTGTATGTAGCCTAGAACTTTTCGTTCTACTAATGTGAGGAATGCTACGGCTAATAAGATAGGAATGATAAGTATTAAGATGTTAATTATGAACATTTTGTTAAGGAGAGGATTTGAATCTCTGGGTATAAAAGTTTAAGTTTTACGCAATTACCGGGCTCTGCCACCTTAACTAAGCCCTGTTCTAGGGCAGGGTTTTGTGTTGTTAATTGAGACGCTGTCATTAGTTATTTTAAGGCGCTTAATTTAAAGTTGGCCTTATTTCTCTTGTCCTTTCGTACTGGGAGAAATACGTAATAGATAGAAACCGACCTGGATTGCTCCGGTCTGAACTCAGATCACGTAGGACTTTAATCGTTGAACAAACGAACCTTTGATAGCGGTTGCACCATCAGGATGTCCTGATCCAACATCGAGGTCGTAAACCCTATTGTCGATATGGACTCTTAAATAGGATTGCGCTGTTATCCCTAGGGTAACTTGTTCCGTTGATCAAATTTTTGGATCAATGAGCGATAGAGTGATTTGACTTGTGGGTCTAGTCTTTAAAATCGTTCGGAGGATTTTTTATTCTCCGAGGTCACCCCAACCGAAACTACCAACTCATGGAGATTGTTGTTGTTCCTCAATGGTTAAATTTATTTTCTTTGGGTTGGTTAGTTAAAGCTCCATAGGGTCTTCTCGTCTTATTTATGCATTCCCGCCTCTTCACGGGAAGGTCAATTTCACTGATTGGAAGTAAGAGACAGTAAAACCCTCGTGTGGCCATTCATACAAGTCCTTATTTAGAGAACAAATGATTATGCTACCTTTGCACGGTCAGGATACCGCGGCCGTTAAACAGTTGTCACTGGGCAGGCAATGCCTCCAATACTAGGGATGCTGGAGGTGATGTTTTTGGTAAACAGGCGGGGTTTGTGTTTGCCGAGTTCCTTTTACTTCTTTTAATCTTTCCTTAGATGCACTCCTGTGTTGGATTAACAGTATAGTTAATAAATTGTTTATTGTTGGGTTATTTTTATTAGCTGTTAATGGTCAGAGTATTATCAGGTACTGACTTAGACTTATGCAAGGAGAAAGTTTTTCTTGTTACTCATATTAACATTATTACTTCTATTCAATAATAGATTAGTCCAGTATTGGGGCTAGGAGTTAATTACTTGTTATTGGGATCTGTTTAGTTTTTGTTGTTGAGCTTTAACGCTTTCTCAATTGGTGGCTGCTTTTAGGCCTACTATGGTAGTGTTAGATTTTACTCTCTAGTCAAGGTTGTATCCGTTTCTAAAAGGCTGTACCTTTTTAGACTAACTTTTAAAGTTACAGTGAGATTTATTTGAATTTTTTGGTATCTTTAAAGCTGAACTAAGATTCATTACCTGGACAACCAGCTATCACCAGGCTCGTTAGGCATGTCACCTCTACTTACAAATCTTCTCACTATTTTGCCACATAGATGAGTTAGTTCTTGATAAACTGTTTATAAGTAGCTCGTCTGGTTTCGGGTTGCTTAGCTGAAATTCATTTTGTTAAGTCTTATACTAGTTAATTCATTATGCAAAAGGTACAAGGGGTAATCTTTGCTTTTTTGTACTTTTAGTTTTTCTTTCATCGTTCCCTTGCGGTACTTTCTCTATAGCGCCATGTTCTAGATTTCTATCTCCTATACTTTAAATTGGGATTAAATGTTTTGTTTTATTTTATTTTGGTAGTTTAGTTAAGAGGGTATTTTTGGGCTAGATTTAGTTCAAGATATTCATAATGAATGAAGTCTTCTAGGTGTAAACTGGATGCTTTGTTTAAGCTATATCTTGATTTATCCAAGCACACTTTCCAGTATGCTTACCTTGTTACGACTTGTCTCCTCTCATATAGCTAGTGCGTTTAAATAAGGTTAGATGCATTGAATCTATTTGAGGAGGGTGACGGGCGGTGTGTGCGTGCTTCATGGCCTAATTCAACTAAGCACTCTACTCTTAGTTTACTGCTAAATCCTCCTTTGGTTACTAATTTCATAATAACTTTCGTGCATTGGTTCTCTTAGTGTAGAGAATGTAGCCCATTTCTTTCCATTTCATAGGTTACACCTTGACCTAACGTTTTTATGTATCATGATTGTGCTTACTTTTTTTCCTTTTTAGGGTTTGCTGAAGATGGCGGTATATAGACTGTATTAGCAAGAACTGGTGAGGTTTATCGGGGTTTATCGATTACAGAACAGGCTCCTCTAGAGGGATATAAAGCACCGCCAAGTCCTTTGAGTTTTAAGCTGTTGCTGGTAGTACTCTGGCAAATAATTTTGTTTATGTAATTATCTGTGTTTAGGGCTAAGCATAGTGGGGTATCTAATCCCAGTTTGGGTCTTAGCTATAGTGCATCGGCTGTTGTAGGGTCACTTTCGTCATTTATTTTTATTTTAATCATGGCTTTTTACAGCTTAATTAAAATTTAACCCTATTTAATGTGGTGCTTTAGCACGTTTTACGCCGTATTCCTGTTAGCTTGGGTTAATCGTATGACCGCGGTGGCTGGCACGAGATTTACCAACCCTGATTAATATAACTTAGTCAAACTTTCGTTTATGGCTTAATTTTTGTCACTGCTGTTTCCCGTGGGGGTGTGGTTAAGCAAGGCGTCGTGAGCTACGGGGTGTGTGCTTGATGCCAGCTCCTCTTGATTTTAACAACCTAGAGGGCATTCTCACTGGGGTGTAGATGCTTGCATGTGTAAGTTTATTAAGAGTCAACAGGAAGGCTGGGACCAAACCTATGTGTTTATGGAGTCGGGAGACTCATCTAGGCATTTTCAGTGCCTTGCTTTGAATTAAGCTACATCAACGGGGGCCTGCGTTTATATATTGACTTTATATGGAGTGCTAATTTGAGTATTGAAAGTGTGGAAATTTTAAATAAGCAACTAGGGAAAAATCTGTTAAAAGTAGTGGTAAATATTTAAGGGGGAATTTTTATGGAGGGGGGGATATATAATATAATCTATGTCCTGTGACCATTGACTATATGTGCATGCCTATCATTATGCTGGTGCTCAAGATGCAGTTAAGTCCAGCTACAATAGATGCTCCGGGTCGGGGCCTTTGACGGCCATAGCTGAGTCCAAGCATCCCCCAAAATAAAAAAATACCAAATGTATGACAGCACAGTTATGTGTGAGCATGGGCTGATTAGCCATTAGTCCATCGAGATGTCTTATTTAAGAGGAAAGAGTGGACGGTTTTAGGTGAGATGGCCCTGAAGAAAGAACCAGATGTCTGATAAAGTTCATTAAATAGCGACCCCCACAGTTCATGGGCCCGGAGCGAGAAGAGGGGTCCTCCGCCTAGCGGGTTGCTGGTTTCACGCGGCATGGTAATTAAGCTCGTGATCTAGTGGAGGGGGTATACATGTTGTTAGGAGTAGGTTTGACATAATGTGTTATGTACGATTAATAATTTCATGTATTATGTACTATCAATAGGAATTATGTACTTGCTTATATGCATGGGGCATATAATTTAATGTACTATATACATAATATGTCTTTATTACATTAATATTATGTACGTATCCCCCGTTTGGACAATGCATTTTTGGGGATGTGTGTTGTTAGCTAGTGGTGTTTGTAATATTTGGTTAGAGTACAAAGTTTGTGTTGAGTTATTGGAATTTTTAGTAAATTTAATACTGGTGAGGCTCTTTACATTTATGGAACTATATTAATAGCGTTCAGGAATAGTTTAAATAGAACTTCAGCTTGGGGTTGACGGTGAGACTGTAGTTTCTTCCTTGAGTCTTAGGGAGGTTGGTTGTTCTCCTTTTCTGGTTTACAAGACCAGTGTATTAGATGTACTACAAAGACTTGTCTTCATTTTAGTAGTTTGTTTTCAATTGTGCCGGCTGTTGGTATTAGTACTAGGATGAGAAGGAAGTATATAATAGATGCTAGTTGTCCAATGATAATGTATGGGTGTTCGACTGGTTGTCCTCCGATTCATGTGAGTGTTAGTAGGTCTGCTACTAGAGTTCAGAATAGGCATTGGCTGAGTGGTCGGAAGATTATGCTTCGTTGTTTGGAAGTGTGCAGTAGGGGAATAAGAGCAAGGATTAGGATAGAGAAAGCTAGGGCTAGCACTCCTCCTAGTTTATTGGGGATTGATCGTAAAATTGCGTATGCAAATAAGAAGTATCATTCGGGTTTGATGTGGGGAGGTGTATTGAGTGGATTTGCTGGGGTGTAGTTGTCTGGGTCTCCGAGGAGGTCGGGTGTGAATAGTACCAGAAGTATTAGGGCTAGAATTAGTAATAAGGCTCCTAAGATGTCTTTAATGGTATAGTAGGGGTGAAATGGAATTTTGTCTGCGTCTGAGGAGATTCCTGTTGGATTGTTGGAGCCTGTTTCGTGGAGGAATAGTAGGTGGACTATGGCAATTGCTGTAATAATAAATGGGAGGATAAAGTGGAAAGCGAAGAATCGGGTGAGGGTTGCTTTGTCTACTGAGAACCCACCTCAAATCCATTCGACTAAATTTGTGCCGATGTATGGAATTGCTGATAGGAGGTTGGTAATGACTGTTGCCCCTCAAAATGATATTTGTCCTCATGGTAGTACGTATCCTATGAATGCTGTAGCTATTACTGTAAGTAGAAGAATTACTCCAATATTTCATGTTTCTAGGAAGGTGTAAGACCCGTAATATAGGCCCCGTCCTACGTGTATATATAAGCAGA